>NC_057813.1:339432379-339490713 GCF_018294505.1 Triticum aestivum
TCCATCTCTCCTAAACCCTAAACTATTTTTTACTATTCTTGTATAATGTAGTTTTGTTACTGTTTTTTTGTAGGTGTTTAATGGAAATAGTTTATTTAGGAAGTGCTTAATAGAACTAGTTGAATTAGTAAGAAAATTGATTATTTTATTTATAGTAAGTGCTTAGTTGAACTGGTTGAATTAATAGAACTAGTTTATTTTTCGTAAGAAAATTAGGTATATGAGATTTGATAATCTAATTAAAATTTTAGTATAGAACTAGTTTATTTTTAGTAAGAAAGTTAATAGAACTAGTTTATTTTTAGTACTTAGTTGAACTAGTTGAATTAATAGAACTAGTTGAATTTATGTCATTATCACTTTGTCATCAAAGAATGCTATATGAGATTTGATGATCTAATTAAAGTTTTAGTCGGTGGAATATGCAGGCTTTGTAGAGTCGTGTCTCCTTGGAGTAATCGTCATCCGGGCTACCTCTAGTTCCTCTACACCCGAGTCGGTGAGCTAAAAGTCCACCTCCTCCTTCTCCACTCTTCGATGTTGAATAGAGTAGAACTAGGGTATTTAGTTATGCTTCTTAACCAAATGAAATGTTCGGGTTATAACATATATTGAATTGTTTTTGTCAATATTGAACCGTTGAAATGCAATGAGTACCAGTTTATGCTTATGTGCGAAGTGTTGATTCATTTTCGAGTGGCCTATGTTTTGCTGGAGTCTTGATTCATTTCCATTCCGACAAATTTCAGGTGCTCGATATGTCCTATTTTAGCAAAGGTCATGTCGGATTTTTCCGTGAATTTAAGCATGACTTGTGCTAGAATATGTAGGAAATATCGAGTGCCCCAGATTTGCTAGAAAGAGAATTAAACGACATTTCGAGTGGACTTTAAGTCTGTCGGGGCTCCATACATGACAGTCAAAAAATTAGTGAGGGAGAGTCTCCAACATATATGAGAGAAGAAGAATGCCGAATATTGTCGTGGGGGTCGCTTCTCCTTCTTCTCTTTGTGCTAGACCTTTGTTATGCACTATGGGAAGAAGGAGAAGCGACCATCTTCGACGGTCAAAAAATCAGTGAGGGAGTGTCCACCATATATGAGAGAAGAAGAATGCCGGCTCTTGTTGTGGGGGTCACTTCTCCTTCTTTTCCTTGTGCTAGATATTTGTAATGCACTAGGGAAAGGAGGAGTAGCGACCATCACCGATGGTCGTAATATCAGAGAGGGAGTGCCCACCATATACGTGAGATGAGAGTTTAGGAAGGAAGACTTGACAGACCTAAAGTCAACCCATTGCATATTGAGTAATAGTGATCTTTGTGTTGAGTAATAGTGATCTTTGTGTAAAGTTCTTAATAGAACTGGTTTATTTGTAGTAAGTGGTCAATATATTTTGTTTATTTATAGGAAATGTCTGACAACAAAAGGGAATTCGGTATGTGTGAATACTACGAAGACGAGCGTGGCCTGTGCGATAGGCCTCACCTAGGTAGTGGTAGGCGCTTCAGTATCATGCTGGATGAGACCTTCACAGTGGATACAATAAGTCACAAATGACAAGTCTTTTTTTCGTAATTAAGCATGGCTTCTGCTTCTTTTGCTTCAACTTATAATTTTATTTTTTTACAATTCTACTAGCGTATCACCCGCCACGCAAGAATGTATGTCTTGGATAAGGTTGGTTCTAGTACTATGGAAAGTATGGAGGTAAAGAGAGTTCATTTGAGGACCGAGCATGGTTATACTTTTGCCGTAAAATTATACAATACAGAGTACTACTCCCACTTTGAATGCAAAAATTGGGGAGCACTATGCAAGGCATATGCATTTCAGCCAAATATGCTTATCACCTTTGATATTCGTCTAGAAGATGAAATTGAAGGTAATATCGACATCTGGGTCGATGTGTAGAGGCCTCCAGTTCTAACATTATGTGAGTTTCTCAACCATATTTATTAAGTAATTTATATTGTTTATTTAAAAATAGTTGAAAACTAATTTCTGTTGACAACTTATTTCCATTCAAGAAACATGTCCGACGCTTGGTAGGCAGCACGTACTACTGTCCCAGGGCTGAACTAAACTGCGAGGAGATAAGTCATTATGTTTCATGGCTTGAGGATCTTGATACTATCAAGACATGTTATTTTCCTGGACTTCAAGATATTAGTACTCAAAATGTGCGAGCACTAGTGTGCGTATTGAACTATGGTCACATCTATTTAGGAAGGATGGTAAGATTTTTACTATTTGTCAGTGCATCTTTGGTATACATTACTTTTTAAGGTAAATTTTATTGATAAGTATGTTACTAAGATGTTCTTCAATAGGGACTCCCGATGAGTGTTGTGCCTCGTTGGATCGAGTATAAAGGTTGCATGACAATGGTTAGCTTACGGCCAAGCTATCCTGCATTGCACATGAGTGCATTCATCATTTCTCAAAGTGAGCAACTCTTAATAGTCAAAGACTGGAGCAAAATTGTGAAGGATCACAGCAGAGAAGTACTAGGGGGCAACAATTAGAGGCGCATCCCACAATTAGGAGACATGTTCATCTGCATTCTCCAATATGATGAAGCAGGAGTGCTACACATGTTTTATGTTATTTTACCTGAGAGAGAGCAGCACGAGTAGGTCCTACGTACTAAGAACAATTAGTTAGTGTTGATTATATATGACTATGATGATGATGAGAACTTTTTATATGTGCTACAATGTTTTAGAGTTGATTATATATGACTACAATGTTTTTATATGTGACCAAGTTGTTATATGATGTCTCATGGACAAAAATGATGATTACGAGGAGTGGTTACATGACAATGATGTATTATGACGATAAGTTGTTAACGATATTATGATGATGAGTTATTATGTCATTGGGGGAAAGAACCTCGGTTTAGTTTCAAGTGGATGGATCCAAAGTGACCATTGGTCACTTTGGATCCATGCACTTGAAACTAATCCACGGTTCTTTCATCCAATGATGTAATAACTCATTCTGATGTAAAAACAATCTCTAAATTGCTATTGTATGAAAACTTGTATAATGGCATATGAATATGACATAAAAAAAGAAATATGTAATAATAGTAGTAGCGCGGGTAGAGTGGCGCGCTGCTAGTAACTACCAGTAGCGCTCTCTACCAAAAGCGCTACTGCTAAGCAGGTATAGCTTTAGCGCGTTCAAACACACGCTACTGATACACTTTAGCTGTAGCGCCATATCAGTAGCAGGTAACCCCGCGCTACTGCTATACCTAAAACTGGCGCTATTGCTAGGTTTTTCCCTAGTAGTGACTGATGAACATCAGTGTACATCGGTAGTACAAGGACGGGCCTTGATATATTCCAATCTCTATTTTTGTGCAGTTCAACTAAAATTAAGCAGCCTAGTTGGAGAAAAACTTAAATATTGACAATGAGACTACTTGATGAAACATATACTAACAAAGATAAACACTTTCTTTATTTACATAGGAAATGAAATGATAGAGAGGGAAGTAGCTCTATTTTAACTGTATTATTACTTCATTTTACCAGTGGCACTAGGGTCAAGCAGGTGGCAAGTGAGGTGTAATGTTAGTCGCAAGGATGGAGGCCGGGGGTGCTTAGACTGGGATGCTGAAGCTGGCTCTTTCAGTCCCTATCTTCCTCCCTAATGTTTCTGTGGTAGCTTTTGGGTTGTAATCCAAACTTGGTTTAGCTCGGGCTGCGTCCCCCTACCTGCCTAGCTTATGTGGTGAACTTCTCTCCTGCTAGTAGTTAGCCTGTTCTAGTAGTAGTTCCATAACTGCTCATTTACACTGACATGTTGTCGGATAATGGTTCTCTATGGTTAGGTTTCTTTAATCAAATCGGAGGAAACCACCTCTTTTGATTTAAAAAAGTCAATTGGACTAGCTGTGCTAAAACATTGCCTCAAATTAATAGTGCCACTAGATTAAGGTGCAAAATAATAACATTACTGCTTTATCATGTCAGTGCCAAAACAGTAGCACAAGAGCAACATGCAGGATATTTGGCAAACGGTCAGACCAAAAAGGAACATACCTCATGATGGAAACCATATTTGCAGTCAACGCTCTCGTAGAAGGGATGACACTAGTCACAAACATGGACGATTCAATTCATGGGACCTTTTGTGCAGTTCACTTAGAATGAAGCACTACAAGAAATATGCTATCTTGTGACCTCCACTATTGGTCACTGGAAGGTCATAGTTTTTCATTTGCGACCTTTTTGTGACCAAAAACAGAAGGTCAAAAGCTGAGGGTCGTAAACTGACTATAGCGACCTTCTCTGTGAGAAGGTCGTGGATGTTTACGACCAAAATATTCCTACTGTGGCGTTTTGGTCACTAGAAGCCTCCCCAGTCCACGTAGGCATCCAGCGTGGCAAGCTGATGTGGCACAAGATTCAGCCCGGTCCAATTCGGTATTCTACATGGGCCTAGCCCAACAATTCGGCCTTTTTACTGTATATTTTTTCGCTATTAATTTTCTCTAGCTACATGGGCCTGGCCCAACAATTTGGCTTTTTTATTTCATGGATCGTGGCCTTTTTGTGATCTATTTCGTTTTTGGGCCTAAGCCTTTTTATTTACTTAGCCATCGCCTTTTCACAATTGATTCTTTTAGTAATTTTGTTCATTTTTCCTGAATTGTTTGATTTGTGTCCCTTTTAGGGCCCAAATAGTATATGTTTCATTTCCGACATATCAACAATAAAGTATCAACAATAAAGTAACCAATATTTTGGTCCAGAGAGCCCCAATCACACAAATTTTCATAAATGGCTATCAAAATGAGTATATTATATATATTACAATCATGCCATAGTTCACATCATCCAGGAATTTAGAACAACTACAAAAGTGCTGCTATGAAATACTATAACAGCCATTTACATCATCCAGGAACATATAATTAGCTACAAAGATGAAGCGTTCCCTTTTTCCAACTTCTTGAGCCTCTGTAAAAGACAGGAAATGATCATTATCATGGCTGTGAATACAGAATGAAAGCAATATCCTCAAACATACAACAACTAGGAAAAGAATATTGAACAAAATAATAAACAAATACACAAGCAGCTAGGGGTCGATCCTAATGCCAGCAAGCTCTAAGAAGACTCCAAGAAACTATTGGCTCACAATACAATCATGCTTTTGACAAGTGCGAGTCGTGCAAAAAACTTCACTACACCAAATTCCACCTAAACAATAATACCATTCTACTACCACAGCCATCCATTCAGCTAATAGCATGCAAAGTATCAATGTTCTGTTCTTATCAGCCTATTCTTATGCATAAAGCAACTAAGGAAACCAAAAGAGGAGCACTACTACTTGCAGATAACCAGAGTTCAACAAAGATACACGTATCATCAGTTTGCCAAACATGGCAGTGTTCGGTACAGAAAGATATAGTACAAATGGCCAAACATAGATGCGTTCAGTTTCAGAAGAATCTGAAAGCCAGATCTCATCTGGAAGCCAAACTTGCATTGTTACAAACACATGGCAGAGATTAGTACAAGCACTTACTAATCAGGTCAGACTGAAGAAATCACTAGCAGCGGAAATGCATCATTCTAAATCTTCTCAGTTTGCAAAACAAGATTCAGCAAGCAATCAGCCATTATGAACAAGCAGTAGCACTACTTCTTGCAGACGCAACGCAAGGGCTCGGTTTACAAGAGTAAAAAAAGACAGCATTAGTAAGATCATGTAGTACCACAACTACAACATTTTCTAGATAGATAATCAGTTTGCAAAAGATAGATAATCAGTTTGCATACTGAAGTTAGGGACGAAGGAGTTCCCTACCATAACAATCGAAAAGAATCCGCCATCCCGATAGGCAACCGACAGCCAGGATCAAACATCAGAAATGAACAGATGCCCAGGGATCAGACACATGCCACTTACCACCACAGATCTCTCACAGGTCACTACCAAGCTGAAGTGGATCTTAGTCGTTGATTTTCGCACCAGACGATCAGTTTGGACGCATATTTTACTCCTAGTTGCAACCTATCAAGATCCCTTCTGGCAGCAAAAAATGCACAGACAAGAGATTCGTAAGCTAAACTGAGAAAAATTAAGCAAAGCAAATGTTAATTCATTGTTTTTGGAAGTCAAAAAAGCAGCACTAAGTAAATGGTTCCCTCGGTAATAATATATTGCTCGTCAGATAGTATCAGTATTATCATGGTTAATTCATCATTGGGAACCTTACAACTAGATTACGAGCAAACAGACAGTAATGTCTCACGGCAAAGTATGGGTGCGCATACCTTTCCCTTCACGGCAAAGTTGGAGAGGCGGCGCATGGAGAGCGGCGAGCGGTAGGGTTTCCTCCTCTGCTTTGTTTAGATTGGTCCTCAGTATCTCCTTGTCCCTCTGTAGGGCTTCCACTTCATTGTTCAGTGCGGTAACCTGTCCATGATCAAATGCCAAATCATCTGCACAGTTGAGTTGCCAGACCAAAAACTAAGCCATGTACAGTACTGTAACAAAATCAGTGAAACTGAATATGCACCATCAACTGATTAAAAACCGTGGATAGTATATATATGATTCATCAACTGATATGGGCAGCTAGCGAACCAAGTTTCCCAATGGGAAGAAGTCACAAGAGCAGACATAGAAAATGGATATTTTAAACTAGACTGCAGGCTGGATGTGTGGTTTCAGGGGCTTGGTCGCATCGAATCGGGGTCAATATCAAGTAGAAACTAGTAGATTTGCTCCTCCATATGCTAGATTCAGGGGAAGGATTGGAACAATAGTGGTTCCTGTTGTATCTGTGCAGTGCAGATGATGAAATGTGCGCAAGTTATCTGAAAGATATGCAGGTTATCTGACAGCGAGGAAAGGGGTGTTACTGACGTCGGGGGCGTCCCGGAGGCACTTGCGCAGGTCGTCGCTCTCCCTGGCGAGCTCGTCGCAGGACTCCATGGCACGCTCTAGGTCATGCTTGTAGAGGACGCACTCCTTCTCGAGCCTGGCGGCGTGGGTGGCGAGCTGGTCGCGCGCGGCCGCCACGGCCTCCTTCTCCTCCACGCACCACTGGATCCCCTCCGCGTTCATCGCCAACTCGTTCTGCACGGGGCCGTTCCGATCCGTCAGGCATTCCGTCGAACATCTTGAGTGCGCGAGTAACCACCACATCGGAATGGATGGGGGAAGGGGGAAAGGGGGGACTGACCCTGAGGAGGTCGATGCGGCGGGCGGCGGCGTGGAGGTCCTCCTCGAGCGTGAAGACACGGTCCTGGAGGCGGCGGCGCAGGTCCTCGGAGGCGGCGAGCTTGGCGCGGAGCGAGCGGTCGGGCACGGGGAGGCCGAGGGAGGCCTCGATGGAGCCGTGCACGTACTCCTCCGCGTTGCCGGGGAGCGCGGGCCCGGCGGGTGGGGGCGGGGGACGGGGATGGGGAGGAGGGGAGGCGTCCTTGCCGTCGACCGGTGCATGGCCTCGGTGTCCTCCACGACGTAGAGCGCGGACTCCTTGGCGCCGGCCAGGAGGCGGCGCACGGCCTCGGCGTCCGCGGATCGGAGGGCCGCGAAGAGCGCCTGGTGGGAGAGCGGTGGGGAGGGAGGGAGACGAGGTCGGCGGCGATGGTGAGGAGGGCTGCAAGGTCGGCGGTGGGTGGGAGCGGTGGGGAGAGGACTGGATCGGGGAAAGGAGGCCGGGGAGAGGACTGGATCGAGGGAGGAGGTGGCGGCGGCTGCGAGGAGGAGGGGTGCGATGGGGGGAGTCAATGGGATCTGACCTAGGGTTTGGGCTGCGGGTGGGGGTATCTCTTTTTCATTTTATTTTCTATTTTTCTGTAGATAGATGGATGGATGGATGTGGGATGGAGAGATGGATGGATGGATGGATGGGCGCCATGTCATCGATCCGTGGGAAGAGTCATGATTGGTTCGAAAAAACAGTGATTTAAAAAAGTGTCTAAGTACTAAAAATAGAGGGCTTTTGCGAAATAGCTATCAAAAATATTTTGCAAAATGGCATCACACAAATTTTCACTAGAGTTAGACCACATTTTATTGATAAGGACCAATTTCTATGCATTTCTGATCTTTCTAGCTATTTTTAATCATTTTCTGAGTGCCCAAAATGAATTTTTTGTGAAGGACCTACCATATATTTGTTGCAAAATTGTACCAAATCAATTTTCTAAAATACTAGGACATATTTAATGCACAATTGACCAAATGATTGGGTGTCAAAATTTTTGATCCACCTCTCATGAAAAAGACAAATTCCTGCTCATTTAGTAGGAAACGGGTCAAATTTGAACTGCAGCGTCCTCATTGTTTGTTATTTATTTTTTCCAAAAATCATTTATAGGTACAAAAGTATCTATTTAATCAGAGTAACAACAAAAAAATTCCAAGATTCAAGCATTAGCTAGGAACGATCATTCCCGCCGTTTTGACCGCATTTTGAAACGGGCATAAAAAATTCAAAAAAAATGAAAAAATTGGGAAACCTTTGCATTGTGTCATTATATGTGGCCAAGTTTCCAGGAAAAATAACAAACTTGTAATACGGCAATTATTTTAAAAAAGTGTTCTCAGAAATGAGCTGTCATCTCTGAAGATTCACGGCTTTCAAGCCAAATGATCAATCTTATGGCCACATTCATGGCATAGTTTGTTCAAATAATCTCATATTGTGCACAAGGGTGCATATTGTAATTGCAAACAATGTTTCCTAAGGAAGTTTTCATTTTCTTTGGACGAAAAAACCATTTTCCATTTTCTGAGTGCCTGAAATGATTTTTTTTTGTGAAGGACCTACCAAATAATTGTTGCAAAATTGGACCAAATCAATTTTCTAAAATACTAGGACATATTTAATGCACAATTGACCAAATGGTTGTGTGCAAAAAGTTTTGATCCACCTCTCGTGAAAAAGACAAATTTCTGCCGATTCAGTTGGAAGCGGGTCAAATTTGAACTGCAGCTGCCTCATAGTTTGCTATTTATTTTTTCCAAAAATAATTTCTAGTTACATAAGTTCCTATTTAATCATAGAAACACCAAAAAAATTCCAAGATTCAAGCATTAGCTAGGAACGGTGCTAGGTCTAGTGGGTTGGGCACTGCCCACGTAGGTGCTAGGAAGGAAATTACAACATAACATTCTCACGAGAAGACCGAACGATGCTCAAACATAAATTAGCAGCCAAGTGTTTGATTAGCGGTACAGGAAATGTACATGGCTAATGGGTGTGAGTTTTGGCTGAGGATGATCAGTTACTAAGAAGACCATCTTCACAAATTTTCACCTAAAAAGGAGGAGCCTAGGTGGTACTTGCTTTGCAAACTACCACACTGGACATAACTACAAATGTTGAAGCTCGGCTCAAAATAATGAATGGATTGAGCTGGCATTTGGTGGAGGATGGTTATTTGGGCATAGGAAAGCACTATAGAAAATGGATACTATTTGGACATGCCAAAGTGGTACTTCCTTCACAAACTGCTGCTCTTAACATAATAGGAAAATGAATATTGTTGAGCTATTTTTGAACTAGGCAAGGAAGGTTTTTGACATATTTGATGAAGATATGATCCAAACAATTTATGAGATTTTTTTGGGAATTTTTGGAATGACAAAAATATAGGTTCCTTCACAACCTAGGGCAAAAACTGCCACATGAACATGACACATAGGCAAAGCTGATGAGGTGGCGCCTAGTCATCACAACCAACCACAATCTACAAGGCTATGACCATCTATTTTGGTCGTTAATAACTAGAAATAAGGCAGCGGCTAGCCCTATTTGCTTTGTGACCATTTGGTGTAAGGAAATTACGACCTTTCTGACCAAAATGGTCGCAATGGTTTAGGGTTTGGAGCCCCCCGAACAGCTTTTGACCAATTGGTCTCAAATGGCCATAGATCTATGACCAATTCCTCCAGGGTCACTGACAAAAGGTCGCTAGTTGACATATTTCTTGTAGTGAAGCAATGTTTGCACCATGGAGTTAGCAAGTACTTGGTCTCGTGAGCTAGCAACTTCTTCTTCATTAGTTGCAATGAAATTGAGCAACATCAAGGTTGGTCGTGAAGCTCGTGGAATGTCCAACTATAATTTGGATATCATTTTGTGCAGCTCAACTAAGATCAAGCGTGAAATGTATATATCTGTTTGCACAAAAAAGGGTAAAGGAGGGTCACTAACAAGTGATGAAACATACATCAAATGAAAAGAAGCATATTCCTTATTGTAACATCCCAAATTTTCAAATTGGGATGTTATACATTAGATCATCATTGCATATCATATTTTATTGCATTTTGATTGATCATAGAAATTCTGCGCAACTCAAGGACCCGCGAAGAGAGTTGGGGATTTCGTTATTTTCATATTTGAGTTTTCTCAAACTTTGAAAAGAGGATCATTTGGTTTTAATTATTTTCTCTTTGAATATTTATTATATGAAAATAAAAGAGAGGGGATAAAATGACTTCTCCAAAATAAAGAAATATTGGAGGAAAAATATTAAAATCAAATAAGAATTTTATTCGGAGTTTTGTTGCTATTTTATTTCAATTAGGAAAAAACTGTGTTTTCAAGATTGCATTAGAGGCCCAAATAAATGTTCACTTTGTCCGCAATATTATTAGAGGACCGCAAAAATTTATTTCAGGATTTTTGGAGTCTGTTTAGTATTTCTTTTATTAGTTTTTCTGTGTCAGGATTGTTTTTTTTAAAGTTACCACCTTACCGGGCCGTATCCAACCTGGACACTATACCCGGCCGGCCCTTTAAAGGCCGCGGCCCGACCCTGCAGCCAGCCCATCCTGCCACCCCGCCCAAACCCTAGCGCCGCCGCCGCCCTGATCTGTCGTCACCGCCACCCTGTCGCCTCGCCCGCCGACGCCTACTGCCTCCGGAGGAGCCACCGCCGCCACCGACCGCCCCTCCGCTATAGGAGGCGCCGCCCGCCGCCGCCGACCTCGTCGGAGGTATAGCCGCCACCGCCACCGGTTTTCTTGGAAAAACCGTTCGGTTTTTTTAGAAACCCTAGGTTTATTTTTTAAGATCGGTTCGTTTTTTCCGGTTTAGTTAAATAGCGGACGTTCGTCCGTACGTTCGTTTTAACGAATGCTATTCATCCGTTAGCCGCAGACAGTGAATGTTCATTCGTTAGCCTGTTCGTCGCGTTTTATTTTCCAGGGTTTTTCCGCGATTATTTTCGATCGCGATTTCTACCCTGATCTTCGTTTTAGTTTATCTTTTCGCTCGTTTATCCGATTCTGGTGATTCAAGCGCCTAGATCTTCGTCTCGAAGCCCTCTTTCTGTTTAACCAACTTTAACAAGGTTTTGGTACTGTAAAATTTTACTTTAGTCCAGAATAGTAAATGGATCTTGTTTCTTTCGTAGTTTGAGTTTCGTTGCTCCGTTTGATTTGATTCTTTTTGCAAACCGGAGTTATTCAGTTGAACTTTCTGGTTTGATCTCTTATTTGAGTTTACCCATGCTTCTAGTTGAGTGCTTATGTATGTTATTGTTTGTCTGTGATAGAGTACCCGGAGTGCGAAGCATGCTACTACGAGTCTCTAGGTTTTACGGATCATCAGCAAGGCAAGCAACACTTTGATCATACCTCTTTACTACCAAGTTTTATGCATTAGATCAACCCTCAAACATTGCATGGTTAGGATTTGTTTAACATGTGGGTTTGGGTAGTAGATGATGAGGTAGAACCTATTGTCCTTTTATTATCTAATCTTTGGGAGTTACTTCTATGTTTATGCTTATATTGCTATGCTATGCTCGTAGACGTGGATTGGGTGAGTGTATCCATGACAGATGTGAGTATTGTTAATTAATGGATAAATTAAGGAGGATACGTAAATACACATCTGGGTGGATTGGTTGAGGCACGCTGGAGTACCCAGTGGTTGTCAGGGCACCTAGAGAATCCAGTGTTG
The DNA here is from genome assembly GCF_018294505.1 of Triticum aestivum. Taxonomy (NCBI): domain Eukaryota; kingdom Viridiplantae; phylum Streptophyta; class Magnoliopsida; order Poales; family Poaceae; genus Triticum; species Triticum aestivum. Next base: position 339,444,341 of record NC_057813.1, read on the forward strand.
TTCTAGGATATCCTGGAGTACCTGTGTGATTATCCTACGGTTCGCCACCCAAGCTCAAAGGGATCATAAGATTATTCATGCTAGAAACTTCCGTGTGCAGCCACTATGGGCTCTGGCATAGTTGAGTAAGTTGCGTGAAGCTCTTGAAGAGGTAGGCTAGCAGATGTAGTGGGTTATAGGTAGTACTGTCTACCCAGAGTAGATAGTTAATGCTTCAGAAAGACTATGTCTCCAATCTCCGATCATGGATGTGTTTGAGTCTTGTGTGGAAAAGTGCGCAAACCTCTGCAGAGTGTATAAACTAATCATGGTTAGCCGTGTCCCCGGTTATGGACATCTTGAGTATCTGGTTCTTGGATTATCATGTTGATCTCATCACTCTAAATTAATTTGATTGTGTTAATGATGATGCTTAATTGGGATTGAATTGGAGGGACCTTCTCAATGTTTATCAACCACCACGATAGTTAAATAAAATTTATTCCTTTGTTGTAGGGAAAATTTGGCTTTATGAAAAACTGTAACCATAGAGCTTCCCACCAGCCATATATGCATGTAGTGATAGCAATCATTCTATTCATTACTCTTATGTGTTACTTTGCCAGCATATTCCATGTGCTGACCCATTTCGGGCTGCAATATTTCATGTTGCAGACTTTTCAGACGATGAGTCAGGTGCCATAGGTCGTTGTCGTTCACTCAACTATGCCGTTGGAGTTGATGGACTCACTTTATCTTCCAAGCCTTCTACTGTTATCGTTTTTAGATGGCCTTAAGCCATATTATTGTAATAAGTTCTCTTTTGAGACATTTCGATGTAATAAGTGTGTGACGGAAACTCTGTTATAAACCCTCATGTACTGTGCGTGTCAGCATTACCAATCTAGGGATGACACTGATGCACAAAGACTAGACTGTTTGATGTCTGGTCGCTACAAGATGGTATCAGAGCACACGCTGACTGTAGGACACGACCACTGAGCTAAAACCCTAGATCACTACTCTCTTCTCATTTCTGACTCCTCTCCCTTTTCTACTCTATAGGATGGCGGATGCAAGGAACAAGTTCACACAACCGGATGAAGACACTCCTTTTGGACGACGCTTGAAGGAAGTTACTAGGTACCTGAACATCGGAATACCAAGCTTCACCGGGACCTACATCGCCACTTTACCAGAAAAGAAGTGTTGGATGATTCGAGTTCAAGTTCCAGGAAGGACGTTCATGCCAGTCACTGAGTCGATAGAGTTTTCCTGTGACGCACCAACCTGGAGTCTCGGAAAGAGCATGGTATCCCACATCACCATGGGACGCATCGGAGAAGTTTACCACAATGATCTCAAGGATACTATCTACCAGATTTGTGGGTGCCGAGATGAGCAATGGGAGATGATCAGTACCAGGAGGGATAGGTCAATTGCAGCTTTCATCCAGGAGTTAACCCAACACATTCGTCGCCAGGAGAACTAGATGTGCGTAGGCATGATTGATCTTAAGAAGGCAATGATTAGGAACACGAAGCTGGAGGAAAACTCAAGTCTACACGCGACGGATATGAGGAGGAAATGAAGATACTCGTGGAGAAGAATGACGATCTGACAAGGAAGCTAGGAGTATTCATGGGAGACCCTGCACCAGGAGGAGATGAAAATGATTCCAAGGACATTCGTTTGGAGCACTACATCATCATCGACGACACCGACTTAGACCCCGACGACAGCGATGATGACTATGTTGATGAAGCTGGAGCAGATATCATGGAGTCTTCCACCGATTAAAACTTCTAGTCGACCACCATATCAATAGTAGTATTCCCCCATGTGTATAGTATAGTCCGAGCACTTTTGTAATGATAGTTAGACCGATTGTATGCCCTTGTGTGAATTGATTGAAGTGATATGATTGTGTTTGTCTCATGTGCGTATGGGTAGTGTTTTCCCTCTAGACCTTATTCTATTCTATTTTCTCACCTTTTCTAAGCCCCTCAGATGCCTCCGAGACGTGACAATGGATTTGCTTTCCCACCGGAGCTCCCTCAGTTGATCCACCAGCAGAATACCCTGATGCAACTACTAGTCCGGAATCAGAACCAGGGGAACAACAACAACAACAACAACAACAACCCACCACCACCACCACCTGTTGATCACTTAGCCCGTTTTCTAAGGCTGAATAAACCGGTGTTCTCTAGTAGCACCGGGCCGATTGTTGTAGATGGTTGGCTCCACAAGATTGGAAGGGAGTTGACCACTTCAGGATGCACAGATGCGGAGAGAGTGCGCTTTGCCACACATCAGCTTGATGGACCCGCAACATCATGGTGGGAGAATTTCACAGCCACTTACCCCATCGACACTGTCACATGGGGCTAGTTCCAACAGGCTTTCCATACTACCCATGTTTCAATAGGAGCTATGGCCATGAAGAAGCGTGTGTTTCGCAATTTGCACCAAGGAGGACGCACAGTGGGCCAGTATGTGGATGAGTTTAGTAAGTTAGCACGTTATGCCCCAGATGATGTCACTACAGATGCTGCCAAGCAGGAGAAGTTTTTGGAAGGACTGAATGATGAGCTAAGCATGCAGTTGCGGGTGGCAACCTTCAACAACTACCAGGAGTTGGTAGATAGAGCTCTCATGATTGAAGGGAAGCGGCAGCAGATTGACAACCGCAAGAGGAAGTATGGACAAGGGAAGTATAATTCAGGAGCTCAGCAGAGGCCCCGTTTTGCCCCGAACTCGGGAGGACACATTCACCACAACCATGGAGGCCATAATTCAAATGGAGGAAGTTCGCATAACCATAGTGGCCCCAAGGATGGGAATGGGAATGGAGGAAGCAATGGCGAGAACCGTTCCAACCCAGCAACGCCCGCAAGAAGGATCTAAGTCACATTACTTGTTTCAAGTGCGGGAAGAATGGACATTACACCATGGAGTGTTCTGAAGCAAAGAATGGAAATGGCAATGGAAGCTCTGGGAAGAAGCCCAACCCTTTCAACAGGGGACAAGTGAACCACGTTAGCGCGGAGGAGGTTGAAGCGCAACCCGATGCAGTTATAGGTAAGTTTTTGGTTAAGTCATTTACTGCAATTGTTCTTTTTGATACTGGTGCATCGCATTCACACATATCAAGGGGATTTGTGGATAAGTATAACCTGCCAACCAAGCCCTTAGGTCACCCATGTTAGTAACCTCGCCAGGAGCTGAGTATGTGGCTAGCCTATTGGTAACTACGTGTTCCCCTCAGACCTAAATATTATTGGAATCGCAAGGACTGGATGTAATATTAGGCATGGATTGGTTATCAAAGTATGGAGGGAACATTGACTGCACCAATAAGTCAATTTTGCTCACCATCCCAGAAGGAAGAAGGATTAATTATGTATCTCGGCATGTGCCGAAGAGGACTCAAGTGAATTCCTTATCAGGAGTTGTACAGGAGGAAGTACCCGTGGTGAAGGATTTCCCTGATGTATTTCCATAGGAGTTGCCAGGCATGCCACCGGATAGATACATTGAGTTTTTGATTGAGCTTTTGCCAGGCACAGGGCCAATATCTAAGAGACCGTATCGGATGCCCGCAAAGGATTTGGAAGAAATTAAGAAGCACATTAAGGATTTACTGGATAAAGGCTATATCCGCCCAAGTTCGTCACCTTGGGAATCACCAGTGCTTCTAGTGGAGAAGAAGGATGGATCGTTCAGGATGGTTGTTGATTATCATGGATAGAATGAAGTGATGATCAAGAACAAGTACCCACTGCCGATGATCAATGATTTGTTTGACCAGTTGCAAGGAGCCAAAGTATTTTCAAAGATCGATCTGCGATCAGGATACCACCAGCTGAAGATTCAAGAGCAGATATACCTAAGACGGCTTTTACCACAAGGTACGGGCTATATGAGTATACCATTATGTCATTTGGTCTGACTAATGCGCCTGCCTATTTCATGAACATGACGAACAAGGTGTTTATGGAGTTTTTGGACAAGTTCGTCGTGGTGTTCATTGATGATATTCTGGTCTACTCAAAGGATGAAGAGGAGCATAAGGAGCATTTGCGTTTGGTACTTGGGAAGCTTAGAGAACATCAGTTATATGCCATGTTCAGCAAGTGTGAGTTTTGGTTGAAGGAAGTTGGATTCCTCGGACATGTTATATCCGGAGAAGGAATAGCAGTAGACCCCACCAAGGTTGTCACTGTGACTAAATGGGAATCACCCACATCAGTTGGAGAGATCCAGAGTTTTCTTGGACTCGCAGGATACTACAGGAGGTTCATTGAGAATTTCTCTAAGATTGCAAAGCCCGTGACGGAGTTGTTGAAGAAGGACAACAAGTTCAAATGGACTGATAAATGTGGCCAGTTTTCAGGAGTTGAAGAAACGTTTGGTTACAGCCCCAGTGTTGATTCTTCCAGATCAACGCAAGGATTATCAAGTGTATTGTGATGCTTCTCATCGAGGACTTGGAGCATTTCTTATGCATGAGGGAAGAGTTGTTTCATATGTCTCACGACAGCTTAAACCCCATGTGCTAAATTATGCTACACATGATTTGGAGCTAGCAGCCATAGTGCATGCATTGAAGACATGGGGCATTTTCTCATTGGAAACCATTGTGAGGTGTACACGGATCACAAGAGTTTGAAGTATATCTTCACGCAGAAGGAGTTGAATCTCAGGCAGAGGAGGTGGTTGGAGCTCATCAAGGATTATGATATGAAGTTGCATTATCATCCCAGAAAGGCTAATGTAGTTGCCGATGCGTTGAGTCGCAAGAGTCATGTCAATACACTCATGACCGGAGGATTACCCAAGGAGTTAGCAGAGGATATTCACAAGCTATGTTTGGAAATAGTTCCGAGAGGCTATGTAGAAGCATTGGAAATTCAGTCTACCTTGATGGATAAGATCAGGGAAGCTCAGAACACTGACAAGGAGATTGTCGAGATAAAGGAAAGGATGAGCAAAGGAAAGGCTAAAGGATTTCGTGAGGACGAGCATGATACCTTATGGTTTGAGGATCGCGAATATGTGCCTAATGACCTCGAAATCAGGAAGTTGATTCTACAAAAGGCCCATGATTTGCCGTATTCAATTCACCCAGGGAACACCAAGATGTATCTGGATTTTAAGGATAGTTTCTGGTGGACCGGAATGAAGAAAGATATTGCTGAGTATGTAGCAGTATGTGATGTATGTCAGAGAGTGAAGTCAGAGCATCAGAAGCCAGCAGGATTAATACATCCATTGTCGATACCCGAATGGAAGTGGGATAAGCTAGGCATGGATTTTGTCACGGGTTTTCCCAGGACTCATTCAGGCTATGACTCAATATGGGTTGTAGTCGATCGGTTGACGAAGGTAGCTCATTTCATCCCAGTGAAGACCACTTACACCAGTGCTAAGTTGGCAAAGATATACATGACCAGGATCGTATGTCTGCATGGAGTTCCGAGGACCATTGTATCAAATAGAGGAACCCAGTTTACCCTAAAATTTTGGAATCAGTTGCATGAGACTTTGGGTACCACGCTAGAGTTTAGTACAACCTTTCATCCAAAGACAGATGAACAGACCGAGAGAGTCAATCAAATTCTGGAGGACATGTTGAGAGCTTGTGCGCTAGATTATGGATCTAGTTGGGACGACAATTCTCCATATGCAGAGTTCTCTTACAACAACAGTTGTCAAGCCAGTCTGAAGATGGCCCTTTCGAAGCTTTGTATGGAAGGAGGTACAGAACCCCGTTGTTATGGGATGAAGTTGGATACCATCAATTGTTTGGACCAGATTTGATTAAAGAGTCTGAAGAGAAGGTTAAGTTGATTCGCGAAAGACTCAAGGTAGCCCAGTCCAGGTAGAAGAGCTATGCGGATTCTAAACGCAAAGAGACAGTTTACGAAGTCAGAGACAGAGTGTATCTTCATGTGTCCCCACTTTGAGGAGTTAAGCATTTTAGAGTTAAGGGAAATTTAGCACCACGTTTTGTGGGACCATACAAAGTTTTGGAGCGTATGGGAGAAGTTGCTTATAAGTTGGAATTGCTAGAAGGATTGTCAGGAGTTCACGATGTGTTCCACATTTCCCAGTTGAAGAAGTGCCACACAGAGATGGCCGATATTCCTCTGAGAGATACAGTGCCACTGGAAGCGATTCAGTTGGACAGTGATTTGACCTACCAGGAGAAACCAGTAAAGATTCTCGAGTTCGCCAGCCGAGTCACACGCAACAAAGTTATCAAGTGCTGCAAAGTTCAGTGGAGCCACCATACCGAGGATGAAGCCACCTAGGAACGAGAGGAAGACCTACTGAAGGACCACCAGCACCTATTTTCTAGCCAACCCGAATCTCGAGGGCGAGATTCATCTTAAGGGGGCACTACTAGGAAAAGGCCTGCTAGTGGCGCACCTATTTTGGCTACTAATGGCGCACTACAGGTGCACCACTAGCATCATGCCATTAGTAATAAATACAAATGGCGCACCCCTGGTGCGCCATTAGTATACCAGATACTAATGGCGCACTAGGGAGTGAGCCATTAGTATATCACATGGTGCGCCATTAGTATGCCTCCCAGGGGCCATATTTACCCTTGTGCTCTGGCTTACTAATGGCGCACTTCTAGATGATGCGCCACTGGTGTGCTTATTGCAGTGCGCCACTAAAGTGCAGAGTGGTGCGCCACTAGTATGAATATTAGAGTTTTTTTTTCTTTTCTGATATTTGCACAGGTTACAAAACATATTACTGCACAGAATATAGATAGCACAACATATAAACAGCAGATTTATCGAATATAATAGAAGATTAGTCCCCAAATACAATTCATCATATTAGTCTCTGAATTTAAAATACCAGACAAAGTTAGAACATTACAAGTCTCGAGACTACGAGTAGTGAGTTTGTCTTCACATTACAAGTCGATATCGATCATCTAAACTACCATCACATAGAAGAGAGCTGCGGTCATCACGATGAGCATCATAGCGATGAAACTGGTCTTCATTCGGTTCCTCCAACGCTCCCTCCTCTCTCCCGCTAGATAGCGCGCGTATCTAACTTCCACCTCCGCCCTGGTGGTGTACCCTTTGTAACTGTTACCGCTGAAACGGTGAACCTGTCTCCGACACTCCTCCCAGTCATTGTAGACTCCGGGAACCTTACCCTTGTACACGACATACGACGACATCTATATGCACTAGCCAAAGAAAACGTTAGTAGCAATTCATAGACAATACATAAGCAATATATAAGTATGCAAAAAAAGATCAGAAGAGAAAAGCAACACATTAATAGCACGATTCATGGTCCTACTAATAAATAGCATGATTACATATAAGTTGAGCGACCAAAGAGACATACAAGTTCATTAAAGTTTAATATTACAACATGAGCCAATCGACATTTCAGAACTACATAGCATCACTACTTTTGACTCGACTCAGGGAACGGAGCATGGATGAAGCCGCGGTCTTTCGTGATGGTCATGAAATCGCGAGCGTTGTCATCCTGCATTTGTAGTGTTGTTTCTATTTCACTGTTGGATGACTTACTCGGGAAAGTAAGGCACGAGGAAGTTATCCTTATCTGGGTTTGCCTGAATGACGCCTTCGAGGTGTGAACTCGCGACTTGCCGGTCCCCAGCGCTGCCCAAGATCTTGGCACGCATGTAGAAGGGGTCGACTATCACGATGTCCGGGGTCTTGTCTCTAATGATCCGCATCTCCATACTCAGCGAAAATAGCCGAATGAAGGTGTAGTGCAGCGGATGAAGGTTAAACATAGCGAAGATGTCATCAAACCGCAGGACGATCATACCCCCGATGGCGCTATCCACAAAGAGCTTGCCCTCTGGCACCTTGGCCACAAAAATTGGGTATGCCACATCATTCTCGGAGAGACGCCGCTTCTCCAAAGAAAGAACACTGTCATGTAGACTCCGCATAGCACCGGTTGCAGCATTGAGCAGATTAGTCGGTAGCAAAGGCCTACCCGTCACATGCACCCTCCTCAAGATATCCTTAGGTGAAGGTGGCCCGTCCTGAGCACGGATCATACTCAGTGCCCGCTGGCTCGCACCGCCCTTGTTATTCTTTTGTTTCCGTCCCTTCTTCTTCTGCTGTAATGGGATCGAGTTCTGCTCAGAGACCGCCTTCTTGAGTGTGTTGGGGCTGATAATATTTCGCACCTCGGCTATATGAGGCTCGGTGAAGGCGGCAGCTAGAGGCGTCTCCTGAGAACTGAATGCCAGACGACGCCTGTTGCAATTGGGTTTCTCCGCGGTACCAGCTAGATCGCGGTCGTCTTTTGCAGTTTTGGTTTCTTGAGAAGGAGGCCCCAAGAATTCGTCACCGTACCCATGTTCGGCAAAGTACTTATCAACGTTGGTAAATGTACTGTCGTCGTCGTTGTTGTTCGGATCATGTGCCATATGCATGTCCGGCATGTCCGGTAGCGTTGCGGCGGTCTTGCCATGGCTTGCCCCTGGCACGACTGGCGGTGTTGTCTGTGGGGTGGTGTCCCCCGCCCCCAAATGAATCTGGCTCTTCCGCCAAAGCAGGGGCCAGCTTAAGAAGGCGCTGAGGGTCATCACATCATATTCATCGGCCCCAGCGGGTCGAAACGGAGGTAACAACTCGTCGCAGCCTGGCAGCACCCGAACCAGTTCAACCCCGTGAAACACGGGGTTGCCCGGTTGAACGATTCTGCCCTTGCGACATTGATCGGCTCGCCGCCCATGAAGTGTAGGAGAGTGCAGTGAACGTCGGCGCCAGCGCCCTGCAAAACCATGTAGGGCGTCAGGGATGCCCAGTCAAAGGCAAGGAGATGAAGTCATCGGTCGAGAGGCTTAGTTATCGTGATGGCATCGAGGACGGCTAATGTTGAGGCATCGCCAACGGCGGGTGTGCAAGTGACGGAGGGGCCGCTTGCTGCCGAGGTTCTGGCCGACGTATTCTTCACACACCCGGGTGCATTAAGCTCCAATGCCTGGGCCGGCACTGGAGACACCAATGGCGCCGCCTGCGCATTGTGCGAGTTGCTGGCCATGAAGCTGGGAACCGGGGGCGGCCCTTGTTTGCCGCCCGCAATCCACGCCTGTAGCCCCTCAATCAAGGTAGGCACAATGGCGGTGAGCGTCGTTCCCAGTTGGTGTTGCACTTGCTCTTGGACCATCTCCAGAATCCACGCCACTTGTGCCTTGAGTTCTTGAACCTTGCACGACTAGCTTTCCGAGCTGGTCTTTTTCTCCTTTCGCCCACTAGCATTATAGTATGACGACCATTTTGTGGACAAGCCTTTTCCGGCCACACGAGCAGCTGACGACGGCTTACTGAACTTATCCTTGTTTTTCATTACGTTCAACGCCCTATTTAAAGTGTTGTCCCAAGGGGAGCTCTAAGACGACCCCGCGCTACTGCTTTCAGTGTCTTGCGGAAGGAATGTGAACCATTTAGAAATTTGGCTTCATTAATTAGAATGCAACCATATGGAGCTAATTACGTGGGGGTGTATTCCTTACGAGAACACGCTCAAGCGCCTTAGTCTTCGCATCCGTGGTAAGATCCTTTGTTACCGAGTCCACCTTGTACTGGGCCCTGACATAGTTCCTGGTGTGCTTGTCACGGTATTTCTCGAAGCTGGGCGGTAGGCCTTGCTCGGCACGCTCCACGTCCTCCTTGTCCCATATAGGTTCCGCCACTCTGTAACTGTCGGGACCGAGTTGGTGGACCCCTAAGATCAAGTCCCGCATTTCTTTCCCCCACTGACTTGATTCCACGGTTGCGCTGCTCTCGCACTTGATCTTGAACTCCTTGTAGTCATGTTCGCTCATCGAAGGATTTTTCGCCTTGATCTTCTCATAACTCTCACCTTGGTCAATCATTCTCTTCACCGCGCTTCTCCAAGTAGATAGGGCCGTGCTCATCTTCGTGAGGGCAGGACTGTTCACTTTATTTCCTGAGAGGCGTTTGTTTGCAAAGTCAGTGGGGAACTTGTATCGTTCGTGCAGCTTCGTGAAGAGGAGGCTGTGCAAATTCCCTTGGTCAGGATGCTTTAGGTTCTCGGTGTTGATCGAGATGGTGCTCCAGAAAATGCACCCGAGCTGAACAGAGTACCCCTTGACTAATTCTTTGGGTGCCGTTGGATGCCCATCAGAGGACACTTCAGTAAATTCCTCCTTGACGGTGCCGAGCACATTCGGGCGCCGGTCCTTCCGTTGCCTCTTCGGTTGGCTGCCATCTGTGCATGCGCTGCCATCATCAGTGGTGGCATCCTCGGCGGCACCATCAGTGGTGTCATCCCTGACGCCACTAGTGGTTCTGTAGTCAGGATCAATGTCTTCCGCGGCGTCCTCATAGCGATGAGGTTCTTCCTCCATCTCCTGGGATAGCCCCGAGAATTGCTTGCCCAAACCGCCGGCCTCATCATTGTGGGCCATGTTTCGCTCTAAATAGGAAAAAAGTTTGGTCAAAAAGTTGGTTATTGTCAAGGAACAAGATCATGGTCTCATCATTTAGGGTTTGTCGACACCGAGGCATCCTAAAAGCTAAGCTTTTATCATTTAGGGTTTGTCGACGCTGAGGCACGCTAAAAGCCTAAGCTTTCATCATTTAGGTTTTTATCGACACCGAGGAATCCTAAAAGCCAAGGTTTTATAATTTAGGGTTTGTCGATGCTGAGGCACCTAAATGCTAAGTTATATTTTCATCATTTAGGGTTTATCGATGCCGAGGCACCCTAGGTTGACTGATATATATGGGTATCATCTAATAATATACCCAATCAAGAAAAGGGAAGGAGAATTCTAAGTTGGGCTTAATCACTTGACTCTATTGCCACCTATGGTTTAATGCAGCAAGAATAAAGGGGCAGTTGATCCTACTTAATTAAGTACTAAGATACCCCGGCCCATGCATTAGTCGCAAGTACCCCATATGTCCTATTTTTAGCAAAGTCATGCTAAAATTCACGGAAAATTTCAGCATGACCTTTGCTAAAAATAGGACATATGGAGTACCCGAATTTGCCGGAACGGAAGTTAATCGACATTCCTGCAAACTCAAGGGACTCTTGGGGTACCTGCAAAATCATTATCCCCGCGTAATGAAGTCGCCCATGGGCCATTTCAGAAGATCACAAGTAGCATCATCACAAGTACAACATCATCACAAGTACAGCAGCATCAGCAGTGAATACATGCATAACAGCAGCATCAACAGGTTTATTCTTCTTCTTCATAAACACTAATTGTCTAATTGAGCAATACAGCGACAGTGTGAACAAATAAAACACAAACTACACCTATATATTTGGGTACCTCTATGGTAGTAACGTGCCATGCTCTGCCTAGAGCTACTGCAGCACGATGAACCCCTCAAAATGACATATCCTTGTTCAGTTCAGCTAGCAGAATTTGTTGCCTAGCTAGTCACATTCTCACATCTGGACATCAATCCCCTCACTCACATCTACACCTACCAATATCATACGGTTACGGTAGCAGATGATTGCTAGACTACACTCTTAAACTCATTTTGGGATCAGTGGAAAATAGTTAGTGCCTAATTCCTGCTCCACTTTTCTGCCTTGTTTATCACTGAAAACTAATATGGGAAAAGTAATAAATAATTAGCACTAGTTTCCTGGTACAGTAACAGATGTCAACCGATCCATATAACTCATGATGGCGCAAAAAGTTCAAATGGTGAGTAGCTTAGCTTGGTATGTCTCAGACTCATTTGTGCACTGGTAACTAGTTTTTTACAGCAACCAACAACAACACTGATGTGGGAGCTTCCTGCATATTTCTAAAAGAGAAGGAAAATTCTGTTTGCTCGTAAACTTTCTCAAGGCTACAAAACTAGTGTAAGTTGTCGCTGTTCTACACACACTTAGTTCCAATTCATGACCATTTCAAGTTAAATGTTCTTCCTGTCTTCCAGGCCCATCTAAGCATGTCCGTCCACACAATAACTCTGCGACTACTTCTAATGGAGGAGAGGAGGAACAACAGAGGTGGCTACTCACATCTGCTTCTGGTAGGTGTTGAGGTAGGACTTCTCGTAGTACTCGGAAGCGGAGTAGAGCTGCGGCCGCAGGTTCTTGAGCTCCTACATCAAGCATGGCCACAACACTCACTTTATCTACCACAGACAGTTAAGTTTAATTTACAAAGGACTGAGCACAAAGTTCAATGTCGAAACAGACTAAACTTTTAATGAAGTGATGAGGTTCAACACAAGTCAAAGGACTGACCACTAGATTCATGTGAGGGAGCACACAATTTTTCAATCAGCACAACTACAAAACCTACACATTGACAACCACCAGTGAATCACATTGTAAATTCAATGAACTTGCAGTTGAAGAAACCATCAAAAAGCAAGATTGGCTGCCTAGGAGTAGTTTTTCTTGCAGGTCGTTAGTATTACTAAAATTGCAGCTCGCTCCGGCAGCCTAGATGCAACGTCTAAGGGAGCAGGAGCATGGGTAGAATCTGAGGTCGTTCCCAGTTGGTGTTGCACTTTCTCTTGGACCATCTCGGGAATCCGCGCCACTTGTGCCTTGAGTTCTTGAACCTCGTGCGACTGGCTTTCCGAGCTGGTCTTTTTCTCCTTTCGCCCACCAGCATTATAGTATGATGACCATTTTGTGGACAAGCCTTTGTCGGCCACACGACCAGCTGACGACGGCTTACTGAACTTATACTTGTTTTTCATGATGTTCGATGCCCTATTTAAAGTGCTGTCCCAAGGGGACCTCTGAGACGACCCCACGCTACTGCTTTTAGTGTCTTGCGGAAGGAATGTGAACCATTTAGAAATTTGGCTTCATTAATAAGAATGCAACCATATGGAGCTAATTACGTGGGGGTGTATTCTTTACCAGAACACGCTCAAGCGCCTTGGTATTCGCATCTGTGGTAAGCTCCTTTGTTACCGGATCCACCTTGTACCGGGCACTGACATAGTTCCTGGTTTGCTTGTCACGGTATTTCTCGAAGCGGGGCGGTAGGCCTTGCTCGGCACACTCCGCGTCCTCCTTGTCCCATATAGGTTCCGCCACTCTGTAACCGCCGGGACCGAGTTGGTGGACCCCTAAGTTCAAGTCCCACATTTATTTCCCCCACAGACTTGATTCCACGGTTGCGCTGCTCTCGCACTTGATCTTGAACTCCTTGTAGTCATCTTCGCTGATCGAAGGATTTTTCGCCTTGATCTTCTCATAACTATCACCTTTGTCAATCATTCTCTTCACCGCGCTTCTCTAAGTAGACAGGGCCGTGCGCATCTTTGTGAGGGCGGCACTGTTCACTTTATTCCCTGAGAGGCGTTTGTTTGCAAAGTCAGCGATGAACTTGTATCATTCGTGGAGCTTTGTGAAGAGGAGGCTGCGCAAATTCCCTTGGTCAGGATGCCTTAGGTTCTCGGTGTTGATCGAAACGGTGCTCCGGAGAATGCATCCAAGCTGAATCGAGCACCCCTTGACTAATTCTTTGGGCACCGTTGGATGCCCGTCGGAGGACACTTCAGTAAATTCCTCCTTGACGGTGCCGAGCATGTCAGGACCCCGACTCGATGTCACATCGATCTAGCCGGTAACACTTCATATCACTTTGCGGCCTCACGCACGGTATTCCCACGGGTGTCGCCTTACCTTTGCCCGGGAACGTTTGCGCCTTTTGGCTCACGTATATGAAAGTGTCGCTAGCATCCATATGATAAAGAGCCCGGGCTGACATGACTAGTCGTAAACCCAAAGTGGCGCAGACTTACAGGGACAGGCATCCATGACCCAGCTTCGAACGTGTCGGTCATCAGCAAGTGGGTCCGGGCTGTAGCACTGGGCTAGCAGGACTCCGGTAAACCGGGCTGTAGCGGGCTAACAGGACTCCGGTACTCAAAGCGTGACATTTCCCCGAAGGAACAGACACAGGAACGAAGAAGGACACATGCCGGCCAGCCTAAGTGTTCCAGAGCAGTAGCAAGCTACCGTGGCTCAGCGGTAACACTAGGAGACATTTCCCGGTAAGAGAGGCTACTAAAGATAAACAACTAGATAGTCAGATCCCACACATACCAAGCATTTCAATCATACACACAATATGCTCGATATGTGCAAATACAACGGAGCATCACAACATGACTCTACGACACAAGTACTTTATTTAAGGCTCAGGGAGCCATACATATCATACACAAAGGTACGGGTCTCACGACCCAACATACAGGTCATACAGTCATACAAACCAGCAGCGGAAGTAACTTGTCTGAGTACAGACAACTAGTAAAATAAAAGAGGCTTGGAAAGCCTAGCTATACTACGTGGTCCTTCACAAGCTCAGGGTCACCACCTGGGTCTTTAGCCTAATCGTTGATGTCAACGTCTACATAGAACCCATCAGAAGGGGTTGCAGCGTCTTCTGTAAAAATGTAGATTATAGCAACATGAGTACAAAGGTACTCAGCAAGACTTACATCAGGTCCTACATACATGCATAGTATCAAGAAGGGTTGGTGGAGTTATTGCAGCAAGCCAGCTTTGACTCTTGGCTAGGCTATCCTACGATACTCCAACTTGAAATGGTTTTGCGCACACGAGTCCACTACTCACCACTTCAATACACTACCGAGGATCCACCTCCGTCTTCCTACGGAAGAGCCATCCTCGGCACTCACACTTATCTTGAGGCTTTTAGTAGTTTCCATTTACTTGTCTATGAACTGTATAGGTAACCAAGTAGTCCTTTACCGCGGACGCGGCTATTCGAATAGATCATGTTAACCCTGCAGGGGTGTACTTCTTCATACACGCTCTCACCACTTACCGTCGCTTACACGACATGTACTCGGCCACCTTCAAGCGGAAGCCCAACGTGGGTGTCGGCCACGACCTACCTAATCACCTAAGCCTCCGGTCCAGGTTTATCGCCTATTCAGGTTCCATCCGCAGGGAGTCCGGCCGAGGTTTCCCATACGGCCCCGAACGATGTGAACAGGGTTCCCGAGATACCTAACGGGTATTCGGTACACCGTGCCACGTACCTACCGCATCACAGCCCACCCCTATGGTCAGCGCTGTCCACGGCCTCCAGTAGGCTACAAACACCAGAAACTACTTGCAACTCCTGGACGGAGAACTAGGGTGAATAAGAAGTCGAGAGGGTCCATTGGTTTCGGGCCCAATGCATGGTAGTAGCTGATTCTTAAATCACACATACAGATCTCAGTGCTTAAGGTCGGCTTCAATGAAACAACCCACCATGTAATCCTACATGGCCTCTCATCGATACCTTTACCAAATCGTGTTCACCACACCACTCTCATTACCGACATAATCATTTCACTCTAGCCCATCACCCAGATGAACCAGACCTGACACGACTCTAAGCATAGCAGGCATAGCAAGGTAGGAACAACACATACATATGGCTCAATCAACTCCTACACATGCTAGTGGGTTTCATCTAGTTACTGTGGCAATGACAGGTCATGCAGAGGAAATGGGTTCAACTACCGTAGCACACAGCAGTTTGAATCGCGTTGTCTTAATGCAGTAAAAGAGAGCAGGAGCGAGAACATGGGATTGTATCGATATGATCAAATGGTTGGTTGCTTGCCTGATGGTTCGATGCACTGATACGGTTCTTCGTTAGGGTAATCACGGTACTCCTCGGAGGCAGAACCTGTCGCAAAGGACACCGATACACAACCATCACCAAACAATGTGCAACAATATGATGCATGCATGAGACATAGCAATATGAGTGTGTTGGGCTAATGCAACTAAAACCAGAGGGGTTTGAACAAATTTGAATCAAAGATTCAAATTTCAAACTCAAACATGGTCTCTTTAAGTGCTTTTCCTTGTTCTGCTTGAAACATCAATTTAACTTGTTTGATCATGCATGAAAATAGTACAGATGGATAGATTGGATTTTTCTGATCATTTTTCATATATAATTTGTCCAATTTGGAGTTACAGAATAAAAGTTATGAATTTTTGAAGTTTAAATAATATTCTGGAATTTCCTGATTTAATTTAAATCCAGAAAATCAATTACTGCGTCAGCCTGACGTCAGTGTGACGTCAGTGGTCAACTGAACAGGTCTGGGTCAAACCTGACAGTGGGTCCCGCATGTCAGGGTGATTATTTTAATTAAGATTTGATTAAAACTAATCCTGTATAATTAGCAGGGCTGGGCCCCACCTGTCATTGACTCAGGGGAGTCAACCAGGGCCCACCCGGGGTCAAAGTCAAAACCAGCGACGCCGGCGTTTAGCCGCCGGCGAGCCAGACGCGGCGGCGGGAGTGGTTTTGGCCATTTCGGCCACCAGAGGGGCCGCGGAGACCACCGGAGTGGAGCTGAGGACAAACCGCAGCTCTTGGCGGAGTCCGTTGGGGTCGGGGTGGCCGGAGTCGACGGCGGCGAGCTCGGCTGCGGCCGCCGGGGTTCGGTCGTGCACGGGAACAGGGTTGGAGCTCGAAGTCGAGCGAAGCGAAGCGCTAGGGATGCTCTATGGGGTCTTGCGAACTTGTTGGACTCGCCGGGGTGACCAAATGGTCACCGGAGTGCGTCGACGGCGAGCTCGGCGACGGCGGAGGTTCGGCCGTGGTGGGGAGGAGGCTACGGTGGGGGAACGAGGGGGGAGGAGAGGGGGAAACGGTGGCGTAGCTCACCGCGGTTGCAGTGGGCGTCGAAGCGGGCTCGGGGACGCGCCGGAGACGACGAATTCGACGGCGACGATGGTCGGAGCCCGAAGAGGGGAACGGCGACGTGGAGGCAATGCAGGGCTTCCGGGGAGCTGTGGAGCGGTGGGGAGGAAGAGGGGGTCGTGGCGGAGCTTCTGAGCTAGTCGGGGGAGCGAGGGGTGGCCGGAGATGGCTGCTGCGGCGAATGGCGGCGACGGTGGTGCTCGGCCGTGTGAGAGAGAGAGCGAGGAAGAGGAGGGAAGAGCCGGGAGAGAGTGAGAGAGAGCAGGGGGAATCGGGACGGCCTGCGGGAGTCGTCCACGCGGCCAGGAGCTCGTCGGCAAGCAGGAGGTGGCTGCGCGGCCGTGCGCGTGCGAGCACGCAGCAGCTTCGGGGCGAGGGGAGGAAGACGACGGAGGGCTGCAGTGGTGGGCTGGGCCGGCTGCTGGCTGGGCCGGCTGCTGGCTGGGCCGGCCAGGTGGCTGGGCCGGCCAGCTGGCTGGGCCGCACAGTGGAGGAGCCCAGGTAAGCTCCTCCTGTTATATATTTTCTGTTTTCTAATTTCTGACATTTGTTTTGATTTAAAAAATATATTAAATCATTTATTTAACTTATGCCAATTTTTGCAGGAGCTATATATATTATTCCAGAGCTCTTTTATAAATGGCATAATATTTGGGCATATATTAATATATATAATTAATATATTTCCAATGCAAATATTTATGCATTAATTCCAAATGCCCAAAATAAATGTCCATGAGCCACTAAAAATATTGGTTTGATTTTTATCTCTGTCCAATATTTTCAGAGAGCAACATGAGCATTTTCTTGGATCCTTTTGGAGAAATTTTTATTTGGGTCATTTTCAAAATGATTCTGAGGGTTTCACAGATCCCCATTTCAAGTTTCTGATGAAAGGGTAAACATGATGCAACACTCTAATGCATGGCTAACTAGGATGTGACAACTCACCCCCACTCAAAAGAATCTCGTCCCGAGATTTGGGTTCCTCCGGGAAGAAGGCGGGATACTCGAGTCGAAGACGATCCTCCCTTTCCCAAGTTGCTTCATCCTCAGAATGGTGCGACCATTGAACCTTGAGAAACTTGATATTATGACGTCGCGTGGTACGTTCGGCTTGATCGAGGATACGAATGGGGTACTCTCGATATGTAAGATCATCTTGGAGATCAAGCGTTTCGTGGTCCACTCCACGGATAGGATCCGAGAAGCAACGCCTGAGTTGAGAAACGTGGAAGACATCGTGAACTCTGGAGAGGTGCGGAGGTAGTTCCAACTGGTAGGAAACTTCTCCTCGTTTGGCGAGAATGCGAAAAGGTCCAATGTAACGAGGAGCCAATTTGCCTTTGATACCGAAACGATGGGTTCCCTTCAGAGGGGTGACCCGAAGATAAGCCTTCTCGTCAACCTCGAAAGTCATAGCCTTATGTTTTCGGTCATATTGACTCTTTTGACGAGATTGGGCTGTTTTCAACTTTTCATGAACGATACGAACTTGTTCTTCTGCTTCCTGAATCATATCCGGGCCAAAGAATTGTCTTTCCCCGGTCTCTGACCAGTTAAGGGGTGTTCGACATCGTCGTCCATAGAGAACTTCAAAAGGGGCTTTACCCAAGCTAGATTGATAGCTGTTGTTGTAAGCGAATTCGGCAAATGGAAGGCACTTCTCCCAGTCCATTCCGAATGAGATAACAGAGGCTCGAAGCATGTCTTCTAGAATCTGATTGACGCGTTCCACTTGACCACTTGACTGAGGGTGGAAAGCGGTGCTAAAGGAGAGACGAGTTCCCATAGCATTTTGGAAACTTTCCCAAAATCGAGAGGTGAAAAGACTTCCTCGATCCGAATTGATTTCCAAAGGAACACCATGGAGGGACACTATTCGGGAGATGTATAAGTCTGCCAGCTGGCTAGCGGTTATACTCTCACGAACAGGTAAGAAATGAGCTACTTTGGAAAGACGATCGACCACGACGAAAATAGCGTTATTCCCTCTTTTGGTCCTGGGAAAACCGGTAATGAAATCCATACCAATTTTATCCCATTTCCATTCAGGAATAGCTAAGGGTTGAAGGGTGCCAGCAGGCCGTTGATGCTCTGCTTTTACACGACGGCAGACGTCGCAATTGGCAATATACTGAGCAATTTCTCTCTTCATCCTAGTCCACCAGAACCTCTGGCGTAGGTCCTGATACATTTTAGTGCTACCGGGATGAATGGTGAGAGGAGATTCATGAGCTTCCTTAAGGATCAAACGCCTCAGGTTTCGCACTTTGGGAACCACTAGTCGATTCCCGAAGTATACGACCCCTTGATCATTAATGGAGAAGCAATTCGCAATTCCTTTCTGAATGTTCCTCTTGATGCGGGAGATTCCCGGATCTACCTTCTGTGCTTTGATAATTTGATCCGTAAGGGTAGGTTTTGCCACCAAGGTGGAGAGAAAACCTTGAGGAACAATGTGAAGGTTCAATACCCACGGGCTAATGCAACAACCCACCATGTACTCCTACATGGCCTCTCATCGATACCTTTACCAAATCGTGTTCACCACACCACTCTCATTACCGACATAATCATTTCACTCTAGCCCATCACCCAGATGAACCAGACCTGACACAACTCTAAGCATAGCAGGCATAGCAAGGTAGGAACAACACATACATATGGCTCAATCAACTCCTACACATGCTAGTGGGTTTCATCTAGTTACTGTGGCAATGACAGGTCATGCAGAGGAAATGGGTTCAACTACCGTAGCACACAGCAGTTTGAATCGCGTTGTCTTAATGCAGTAAAAGAGAGCAGGAGCGAGAACATGGGATTGTATCGATATGATCAAATGGTTGGTTGCTTGCCTGATGGTTCGATGCACGGATACGGTTCTTCGTTAGGGTAATCACGGTACTCCTCGGGGACAGAACCTGTCGCAAAGGGCATCGATACACAAGCATCACCAAACAATGTGCAACAATATGATGCATGCATGAAACATGGCAATATGAGTGTATTGGGCTAATGCAACTAAAGCCAGAAGGGTTTGAACAAATTTGAATCAAAGGTTCAAATTTCAAATTCAAATATGGCCTTTTAAAGTGCTTTTCCTTGTTCTGCTTGAATCATCAATTTAACTTGTTTGATCATGCATGAAAATAGTACAGATGGATAGATTGGATTTTTCTGATCATTTTTCATATATAATTTGTCCAATTTGGAGTTACATAATAAAAGTTATGAATTTTTGAAGTTTAAATAATATTCTGGAATTTCCTGATTTAATTTAAATCCAGAAATATAAATATTGCGCCAGCATGACGTCAGCATGACGTCAGTGGTCAACTGCGACTGGCTGGAGTCAAACCTGACGTGTGGGGGCCACACGTCAGTGACAGGGGGGGTTTAACAGGTTTAATTAATTCTAATTACTAATTAGTGGCGCTGGGGCCCACTGTCAGTGTCAGGGGGGTTGACTAACAGTAGTTAGCGCTAACCTAACCATCTGGCCGACAGGGCCCACGCGTCAGTGACCCTGGGGGGTCAAACCCCAGGTCGGTCAAGTCAAACCCCACCGGCGACATGACGCCGGCGAGATCCGAGACGGCGGCGAGAGTGCTTTTTGCCATTCCGGCGACCAAATGGACGGCGGAAGGCATCTACGTGTTGCTGAGGTTGAGCCGCGTCTATTGGTGGTGGTGGTTGGGCTCGGGGTGGCCGGAGTTGACGGCGGCGAGCTCGGCTGCGGCGGCCGGAGTTCGGGTGCGGTCGGGATCAGTGTTGCAGGGGGTTTGGGGAGGCGTTGGTGCGTTCTACGTGCTCCTGGTGATGTGTGGAGCACGATGGTGTGCTCGGTTGGGCGCTACGGCGACCGTGGCCACGACGGCGACATCGCCGGCGGCGTGGAGCTCTCGGTTGAAGTGGAGCTAGGGCCTAGAGGTCGGGAGAGACCAGGGAAGAAGGGGGAAACGCTCCGGGGGCTCACCGCGGTTGCAGTGGGCGTCGAAGCGGGCTCGGGGACGCGCCGGAGACGACGAATTTGACGGCGACGGTGGTCTTCGGCCGTGTGAGAGAGAGAGCGAGGGAGAGGAAGGAGAGAGCCGGGGAGAGTGAGAGAGAGCAGGGGGGATCGGGACGGGCTGCGGGCGTCGTCCACGCGGCCAGGAGGGCGTCGGCAAGCAGGAGGTGGCCGCGCGGCCGTGCGCGCGCGAGCACGCAGCAGCTTCGGGGCGAGGGGAGGAAGACGACGGGGAGCTACAGTGCTGGGCTGGGTCGGTTGCTGGCTGGGCCGGCCAGCTGGCTGGGCCGCACAGGTAAGTCTTTCTCCCTTTCTTTTCTGTTTTCTGTTTTATTTAATATATCTGCAACTTTGTTGAATTAAATAAAATACCTAGGCAACTTTAAAAATCACCAAACTATTCCTGGTCCATAGTTGGATTATTTCCAACATGAAACATTTTAGTTTGGAGATATTTGAGCATTTAAATATTTTATATTATTTTAAGTGCCCAAATTCAATATCTATGATTTAATTCAAAAACCCTAGGATGGCCTAGGAAAATGTGCACCATTTTTGGCAGAGGTTCTGAACCAAGACAAAAATGATGGGCATTTTAGAAGGGCATTTCAGGTTCATTGAAAAATTATTTTAGTAACCCTAGTTGGTTTCAGAGGGGACTGGGGGTTCTGTCATCCCCATTTCAAGTTTCTGATGAAAGAGTAAACATGATGCAACACTCTAATGCATGACTAGCTAGGGTGTGACAACTCACCCCCACTCAAAAGAATCTCGTCCCGAGATTTGGGTTCCTCCGGGAAGAAGGCGGGATATTCAAGTCGAAGACGATCCTCCCTTTCCCAAGTTGCTTCATCCTCAGAATGGTGCGACCATTGAACCTTGAGAAACTTGATATTATGACGTCGCATGGTACGTTCGGCCTGATCGAGGATACGAATGGGGTACTCTCGATATGTAAGATCATCTTGGAGATCAAGCGTTTCGTGGTCCACTCCACGGATAGGATCCGAGAAGCAACGCCTGAGTTGAGAAACGTGGAAGACATCGTGAACTCTGGAGAGGTGCGGAGGTAGTTCCAACTGGTAGGCAACTTCTCCTCGTTTGGCAAGAATGCGAAAAGGTCCAATGTAACGAGGAGCCAATTTGCCTTTGATACCGAAACGATGGGTTCCCTTCAGAGGGGTGACCCGAAGATAAGCCTTCTCGTCAACCTCGAAAGTCATAGCCTTATGTTTTCGGTCATATTGACTCTTTTGACGAGATTGGGCTGTTTTCAACTTTTCACGAACGATACGAACTTGTTCTTCTGCTTCCTGAATCATATCCGGGCCAAAGAATTGTCTTTCCCTGGTCTCTGACCAGTTAAGGGGTGTTCGACATCGTCGTCCATAGAGAACTTCAAAAGGGGCTTTACCCAAGCTGGATTGATAGCTGTTGTTGTAAGCGAATTCGGCAAATGGAAGACACTTCTCCCAGTCCATTCCGAAAGAGATAACAGAGGCTCGAAGCATGTCTTCTAGAATATGGTTGACGCGTTCCACTTGACCACTCGACTGAGGGTGGAAAGCGGTGCTAAAAGAGAGACGAGTTCCCATAGCATTTTGGAAACTTTCCCAAAATCGAGAGGTGAAAAGACTTCCTCGATCCGAGTTAATTTCCAAAGGAACACCATGGAGAGACACTATTCGGGAGAGGTACAAATCTGCCAGCTGACTAGCGGTTATACTCTCACGAACAGGTAAGAAATGAGCTACTTTGGAAAGACGATCGACCACGACGAAAATAGCATTATTCCCTCTCTTGGTCCTGGGAAACCCGGTAATGAAATCCATACCAATTTTATCCCATTTCCATTCAGGAATAGCTAAGGGTTGAAGGGTGCCAGCAGGCCGTTGATGCTCTGCTTTTACACGACGACAGACGTCGCAATTTGCAATATACTGAGCGATTTCTCTCTTCATCCTAGTCCACCAGAACCTCTGGCGTAGGTCCTGATACATTTTAGTGCTACCGGGATGAATGGTGAGAGGAGATTCATGAGCTTCCTTAAGGATTAATCGCCTTAGGTTGCGCACTTTGGGAACCACTAATCGATTCCCGAAGTATACGACTCCTTGATCATTAATGGAGAAACAATTCGCAATTCCTTTCTGAATGTTCCTCTTGTTGCGGGAGATTCCCGGATCTACCTTCTGTGCTTTGACAATTTGATCCGTAAGGGTAGGTTTTGCCACCAAGGTGGAAAGTAAACCTTGAGGTACAATGTGAAGGTTAAGCTTCCGAAATTCCCCATGGAGAAGCGGTTGACTTTGTTGTAACATCAGGTTGTCACAATAAGATCTACGACTTAGCGCATCAGCCATGACGTTGGCTTTCCCTGGGGTGTAGGTTATTCCTAAGTCGAAGTCTGTGATCAATTCAACCCAACGTCTCTGCCTGAGATTCAAATCCGGTTGGGTGAAAATATACTTCAGACTTTGGTGATCAGTGAATATTTCGCAACGATTACCGAGGAGGTAATGTCGCCAGGTCTTAAGTGCATAGACTACGGCTGCAAGCTCTAGATCATGAGTAGGATAATTTTCTTCATGTGGGTGCAATTGCCGTGAAGCGTAAGCAATTACGTGTCGATCTTGCATAAGAATGCAACCTAGTCCTTGTCGCGAGGCGTCGCAGTAGATAACAAAGTCCTTGGAGAAGTCTGGCGGTACCAGCACGGGAGCAGAGGTCAGGCGTCTTTTCAGTTCCTGAAAGCTGTGCTCACATTGTGGAGTCCATTCGAACTTCTTATCTTTCTTGAGGAGTTCGGTTAGAGGTTTAGCAACCTTGGAGAAGTTCTCGACAAAGCGACGACAATAGCTCGCTAAGCCTAGAAAACTCCGAACTTGCTTGACCGATTCAGGCGGAGTCCAATTAAGGACGGCTGGAACTCGCTCAGGGTTAACAGCAATACCTTTACCAGATATTACATGACCCAGATAGGTCACTTCTGACAACCAGAATTCACATTTTGAAAATTTGGCATAAAGGCGATGCTCTCGAAGTTTCTTCAACACTAGCCTTAAATGTTCGGCATGTTCTTCCTCGTTCTTGGAGTAGATGAGTATATCATCGAGATAAACTACGACGAATTTATCCAAATACTCCATGAAGATTGAGTTCATTAACCGAGAAAAGGTGGCTGGAGCGTTGGTTAAACCGAAGGACATGACGGTGTACTCGTATTGGCCATAACGAGTAACAAAGGCCGTTTTAGGAATGTCCCCGTTTCTGATTTTGATTTGATGGTAGCCCAACCTCAAATCCATCTTGGAGAAGACTGAGGATCCAGCGAGCTGATCATACAGATCGTTGATCCTGGGAAGTGGATATTTGTTCTTGATTGTGACCAAATTGACAGGTCGGTAATCTACAACCATCCGGTCCGTATCATCCTTCTTCTTGACGAATAGGACGGGGCAAGCCCACGGAGATGAACTAGGGCGGATGAAACCCTTTTTCAAGGATTCATCGAGTTGTTTCTTAAGCTCGGCTAGTTCTAGTGGGGCCATCTTATAGGGTCTTCTAGCAATCGGAACGGTTCCGGGGATGAGGTCGATTACGAACTCAACATCCCTGTCAGGTGGAACACCTGGCAATTCCTCTGGAAAGACATCCGGGAAGTCACAGACTACCGGCACGTCCTCAAGGTCTGGCAAGGGGCTGGCGTTAAGAGAATATAATTGTCGCTTGGCTATTCGGGTCAAGACATTGACTATCTTCCCCGAAGGATGGGTGAGTTGAACAGTCCTAGAGAAGCAATCAATTTTGGCTTGATGAGCTGACATCCAGTCCATACCCAAAATGATATTAATATCTGAAGATTTAAGGGCTATCAAAGATGCGAGAAAAACAAGTCTGTCGACTTGGATTTCATTTCCATGGCTTACTCTAGAGGTTTGCCATTTGGATCCCGGGGTTTGAATTACCATAGAGGTTGGCATATCACCGAATGCGACGTTATGCAAGCGAGCATAGTTTTCAGATATAAAAGAATGAGAGGCTCCTGTATCGAAAAGAACAGATGCCGGGTGGCAATTAACAAGAAGCGTACCGAGAACGACGTTGGGATCCTCTTGAGCTTCTTCGGCAGAGATACAGTTGACATGGCCACGTGAAGCGGCGACCGGCTTGGCGTGGAATATTTTTCCTGTCGGCTTGCCACGGCCAACAGCTTTAGCAGACTGGTTGGGGTTGGTCTGGGGACACTCACACATATAGTGACCAGATTCCCCACATTTGAAACAAGTCACGGAACTGGTACGTGGAGGAGCATTGTTGGTTGGACCCCCATAGGGCTTGGCCGGTGCAGACTGTTGAACAGGGCGAGGCGCCTGGAAAGATGGCCTCGGTGTGAACCTGGGTGGCAGGGCGGTGTTGGGCACCCACACGCGGCGCTTCTGAGGACCAGCACCGGATGAGGAACCCATGTCACGGCCATGCTTGCGTGTTGCGTCATAGTCAGTCTGACCAGTTTCAGCACTGATGGCTTTGTTGACAAGTTTCTGAAAAGATGTGCACTCATGTAGACGGAGGTCGCGACGAAGCTCAGGACTAAGGCCCTTACGGAACCTTGCTTGCTTCTTGGCGTCAGTAGAAACTTCCTCAGTTGCATATCGGGCGAGATTACCAAACTCCCTGCTATAGGCATCCACAGAAAGTCGGCCTTGGGTGAAACTGCAAAATTCTTCACGTTTACGGTCCATGAGACCCTCCGGAATGTGATGTTCATGGAAAGCCTCGCTGAGTTCAACCCAAGTAGTGACATGGCCCGCTGGGCGCATAGCTCCATAATTCTCCCACCATAGACTGGCGGGGCCTTCAAGATGATATGCAGCAAAGGTGACCTTGTCAGCCTCCGCTACCAGCGTGGAACGCAGTTTGTGAGAGATACTGCGAAGCCAGTCATCAGCGTCGAGAGGCTCGACGGAGTGGTGGAACGTGGGTGGATGTAATTTGATAAAATCACTGAGTGACACCACGTTAGCCCTCTGATGGTGTGCTGTATTCTGTTCAATACGCTCCAACAAACGGTTTGTCTCCCGCTTGTTTCTCTCAGCTTCCATCATAACCTCGGCTAGTGAAGGAGGATGAGGCAGATTTGCATCCCTGGCTTCACTGCCTTCGGCCTGCTCTTGGGAAGCAGGGTTAGCGCGCGTGTTGACCATCCTAGGTAAACAAGACAATGATTTAGTCAGGATGGTAAAATTCCGACATAGGATACATAATGTAAGGAATAACTCGGAATGCAAGATGATCATCCGTATGACATGGTAGATACAGAAACTGCTTCTTTTATTCCATCGTCATACACACCATACAGGGTTTAGTACAAGACCAAACAAAGTACTATTACGGTGACAAGAGGATTACATCTCATCGGAGGCATTCCAAGCTCTTATACATTATTTTTCTACATCTCCGGAAAGAGTACAAACTAGGTCATATCCCACGAGTCACGCAGGACGATAGACGACACGGCTAGTGCGAACTAGTGATACTACCGCTAACTCAGACCGATCCGTAGTAGTCCTCGTAGAAGTCACCTCCATAGCCTGGAAGTTCAACATGATCATCCGGAAACAGACGGTCTCGCGGAGCTTGTGGACCATAGGGGCTAGGATGAGGCCTTGGACCAACAAACGGTGGCCTGCGGGGACCGCGAGGTGGGGTGATGCCTCCTACATCACGCCAAACCATCACGTCCGGCAGAGCAGATCTCACAGGATAGAGATCGCGCATATCCGAATATCCAGCTTGCACCGCCGGTGCGAACCGAGTCAAAGTAGCCCAGTGGTCAGCACGGGTATTGAAAAGCTCTAACCTTAAGGCCCGATTTTCACGGTCCTTATCCTCGAGCATCTCAGCAGTGGTGCGAGTCCGTGAATCCTCCTGAGTGGGGTCAGCATAGATAGCCTGGAGATATCCTTGTGCTCCCGGAAGTGATCCTGGCATATACCGGAAATCAGAGTCCCGAAATAAACCAGATCTGACTCGCATAATGGTCATCATAGAGTAGGCGGCGTCCTGCACAGCCATCTCAATAGTAACCCCGAGTCCATAGGAGCAGTGAAGAGGCTCGATGGATCCAGGATAAGATGGAAATATCCTGACAGTGCAGAGATACTGGCTTTGATTAAAATCTCGGAATTGCTCTTCGACCGTGTACTCGGGATACCAGCGGTATCCAGCCTCAGTCATTACCCTGACCAACTTAGCAGTATGGCCGGGTACATCTAGACATCGAGTCAGGCGAACCACTTGATTGAGGTCGCGAGTGGCCATCTGAAAGCACAATCATAATGCAAAGGCATTAGAATTTCTAGCAAAATTTCGGCAGCATAACAGCTGTAAATGCTCAAAAAGGATTTTGAGACATTTGACAAAGGATTTCGTACACACTCAACATCACCATATCAAAGTTCTGAAACCATTCTGGCAACATAATGTGGTAGTAGAACTGAACTAGGCTTGTAACCATCAAACTTATAAGGTACTACTGATTAGTAACACGTGATCCTGACAGAGAGAATAGATCCTAATTCCTTAACCCCCGGTGGAAGAATGGACTGACTCAGATCAAAAAGTCATAAGGTATAAGGAGTAAAAAGAGCCTTACGTTCCAACCCACAAACAATTCCCCTACATATAACTAAAGAATTTCTAGACTCAACATCGACCAGTTTGGCTTGGAGAACCTACAGGCAGTCCGGCTCTGATGCCAACGCTGTCAGGACCCCGACTCGATGTCACATCGATCTAGCCGGTAACACTTCATATCACTTTGCGGCCTCACGCACGGTATTCCCACGGGTGTCGCCTTACCTTTGCCCGGGACCGTTTGCGCCTTTTGGCTCACGTATATGAAAGTGTCGCTAGCATCCATATGATAAAGAGCCCGGGCTGACATGACTAGTCGTAAACCCAAAGTGGCGCAGACTTACAGGGACAGGCATCCATGACCCAGCTTCGAACGTGTCGGTCATCAGCAAGTGGGTCCGGGCTGTAGCACTGGGCTAGCAGGACTCCGGTAAACCGGGCTGTAGCGGGCTAACAGGACTCCGGTACTCAAAGCGTGACATTTCCCCGAAGGAACAGACACAGGAACGAAGAAGGACACATGCCGGCCAGCCTAAGTGTTCCAGAGCAGTAGCAAGCTACCGTGGCTCAGCGGTAACACTAGGAGACATTTCCCGGTAAGAGAGGCTACTAAAGATAAACAACTAGATAGTCAGATCCCACACATACCAAGCATTTCAATCATACACACAATATGCTCGATATGTGCAAATACAACGGAGCATCACAACATGACTCTACGACACAAGTACTTTATTTAAGGCTCAGGGAGCCATACATATCATACACAAAGGTACGGGTCTCACGACCCAACATACAGGTCATACAGTCATACAAACCAGCAGCGGAAGTAACTTGTCTGAGTACATACAACTAGTAAAATAAAAGAGGCTTGGAAAGCCTAGCTATACTACGTGGTCCTTCACAAGCTCAGGGTCACCACCTGGGTCTTTAGCCTACTCGTTGATGTCAACGTCTACATAGAACCCATCAGAAGGGGTTGCAGCGTCTTCTGTAAAAATGTAGATTATAGCAACATGAGTACAAAGGTACTCAGCAAGACTTACATCAGGTCCTACATACATGCATAGTATCAAGAAGGGTTGGTGGAGTTATTGCAGCAAGCCAGCTTTGACTCTTGGCTAGGCTATCCTACGATACTCCAACTTGAAATGGTTTTGCGCACACGAGTCCACTACTCACCACTTCAATACACTACCGAGGATCCACCTCCGTCTTCCTACGGAAGAGCCATCCTCGGCACTCACACTTATCTTGAGGCTTTTAGTAGTTTCCATTTACTTGTCTATGAACTGTATAGGCAACCAAGTAGTCCTTCACCGCGGACGCGGCTATTCGAATAGATCATGTTAACCCTGCAGGGGTGTACTTCTTCATACATGTTTCCACCACTTAGCGTCTGCACACGACATGTGCTCGGCAGACTTCAAGCGAAAGCCGACGTGGGTGTAGACCACGACCTACCTAAACACCTAAGTCTCTAGTCCAGGTTTATCGCCTATTCGGGTTCCATCCATGAGGAGATCCGGCCGGAGTTTCGCTCACAGCCCCAAACGATGTGAACAGGGTTCCGTGACACCAAACGGGTGCCCGGTATACCCGGCCACGTGCCTACCGCATCACAGCCCACCCCTACGGTCAGCGCTGTCCACGGCCTCCAGCATACTACAAACACCAGAAACTACTTGCAACTCCTGGACAGAGGACAAGGGTGAATAAGAAGTCGAGCGGGGTCATATTTCAGGGCCCAATGTATGGTAGTAGCTGAATCATGGATCACAAACACAGAACTCAGTTCCTGAGGACGGCTACAATGAGACAACCCACCATGTACTCCTACATGGCCTCTCACCGCTACCTTTACCAAATCGTGTTCACACACTTAGCTCACACACAGTAGGACATGTTCACACACCTCTGATTCATCCCCGATGAATCAGACCTGACTCGACTCTAAGCAATAGCAGGCATGACAAACAAGCATGAATGAGTAGGCACAACAGGGCTCAAACAACTCCTACTCATGCTAGTGGGTTTCATCTATTTACTGTGGCAATGACAGGTCATGCAGAGGATAAAGGGGTTCAACTACCGCAGCATGTAACAGATGATTCGGTGTTGTCCTAATGCAGTAAAAAGAGAGCAGGAGCGAGAGAGTGGGATTTTATCGGAATGAACAAGGGGGTTTTGCTTGCCTGGCACTTCTGAAGATAACATTGAGTCTTCGTCAGTGTCAACGATCGCATCATCGGTGTCACGTCTATCGAGAGGGGACAATTACCGGCAAATACAGAAAAGACACGATCAATGCAATGCACAATATGATGCATGCTATGACATGGCAATATGAATGTGTTTTGGGCTAATGCACCTAAAACCAGATTAAATGAAGTTGGTTTGAATCCAAAATTCAAATTCAAACTCCATATGGGGTTATTTAAATGTCATTCACTTCATTTGTCCTAAACAGTAGTGATAAGTTGTTCTAACATGCATGAAAATGGTACAGATGGATTCCTTGAATTTTTCTGATAATTTTTCATATATAATTTATTTAATTTGGAGTTACGGTTAATTTTCTATGATTTTTAGAAGTTTTAGGCATTTTCTGGAATTTCCTGAATATTTAGAATTAAAATAATTCCAGAAAATGAATTATGGCGTCAGCATGACCTCATGCTGACCTCAGCAGGTCAACGGGCGGTCCAGGTCAAACCTGACGTGTGGGGTCCACACGTCAGTGACACAGGGGCTAATCCCGCGTTGACCCGGGCTTTGACCCACTACGGGGCCCACTGTCAGTGGCTGTGGGGGGGTGTTTAGAGCGTCATTAGTGCTAATTAGGCGTGCCACGTCGGCAGTCGCCGGAGTGTCGCCGGCGACGACCACGGCCGACAGCGGAGGTGCGCCGTGCGCTCGCTACGGAGCACCATTTGACGTGCGGTTTGCTCCTACGGGTTCCTGGGAGGAAGGCGCATCTAAAGAGGTAAGTGACAGCAGCTGGGGTGGCCGGAGCTGCCGGCGGCGAGCTCCTTTGCGGCTGCCGGAGTTCGGGCAATCTCGGGGTCGGGGTTAGGAAGCACGGCAGGAGGAGCTGGGGCGTGCTACGGACTCCTGAGATCACGATGAGCACGTCAGTGGGCTCGGATACGAGCTGGGGTGGAAGAATGGACTGACTCAGATCAGAATGTCATAAGGTATAAGGAGTAAAAAAAGAGCCTTACGTTCCAACCCACAAACAATTCCCCTACATATAACTAAAGAATTTCTAGACTCAACATCGACCAGTTTGGCTTGGAGAACCTACAGGCAGTCCGGCTCTGATGCCAACGCTGTCAGGACCCCGACTCGATGTCACATCGATCTAGCTGGTAACACCTCATATCACTTTGCGGCCTCACGCACGGTATCCCCACGGGTGTCGTCTTACCTTTTCCCGGGACCGTTTGCGCCTTTTGGCTCACGTATATGATAGTGTCGCTAGCATCCATATGATAAAGAGCCCGGGCTGACATGACTAGTCGTAAACCCAAAGTGGCACAGACTTACAGGGACAGGCATCCATGACCCAGCTTCGAACGTGTCGGTCATCAGCAAGTGGGTACGGGCTGTAGCACTGGGCTAGCAGGACTCCGGTAAACCGGGCTGTAGCGGGCTAACAGGACTCCGGTACTCAAAGCGTGACGTTTCCCAGAAGGGACAGACACAGGAACGAAGAAGGACACATGCCGGCCAGCCTAAGTGTTCCAGAGCAGTAGCAAGCTACCATGGCTCAGCGGTAACACTAGGAGACATTTCCCGGTAAGAGAGGCTACTAAAGATAAACAACTAGATAGTCAGATCCCACACATACCAAGCATTTCAATCATACACACAATATGCTCGATATGTGCAAATACAACGAAGCATCACAACATGACTCTACGACACAAGTACTTTATTTAAGGCTCAGAGAGCCATACATAACATACACAAAGGTACGGGTCCCACGACCCAACATTCAAGTCATACAGTCATACAATCATACAAACCAGCAGCGGAAGTAACTTGTCTGAGTACAGACAACTAGTAAAATAAAAGAGGCATGGAAAGCCTAGCTATACTACGTGGTCCTTCACAAGCTCAGGGTCACCACCTGGGTCTTTAGCCTACTCGTTGATGTCAACGTCTACATAGAACCCATCAGAAGGGGTTGCAGCGTCCTTTGTAAAATGTAAATTATAGCAACATGAGTACAAAGGTACTCAGCAAGACTTACATCAGATCCTACATACATGCATATTATCAAGAAGGGTTGGTGGAGTTATTGCAGCAAGCCAGCTTTGACTCTTGGCTAGACTATCCTACGATACTCCAACTTGAAATGGTTTTGCGCACACGAGTCCACTACTCACCACTTCAATACACTACCGAGGATCCGCCTCCGTCTTCCTACGGAAGAGCCATCCTCGGCACTCACACTTATCTTGAGGCTTTTAGTAGTTTCCATTTACTTGTCTATGAACTGT
This sequence comes from Triticum aestivum, assembly GCF_018294505.1. Classification (NCBI taxonomy): domain Eukaryota; kingdom Viridiplantae; phylum Streptophyta; class Magnoliopsida; order Poales; family Poaceae; genus Triticum; species Triticum aestivum. Next base: position 339,476,226 of record NC_057813.1, read on the forward strand.
ATAGGCAACCAAGTAGTCCTTTACCGCGGACGCGGCTATTCGAATAGATCATGATAACCCTGCAGGGGTGTACTTCTTCATACACGCTCTCACCACTTACCGTCGTTTACACGACATGTACTCGGCAACCTTCAAGCGGAAGCCCAACGTGGGTGTCGGCCACGACCTACCTAATCACCTAAGTCTCTAGTCCAGGTTTATCGCCTATTCGGGTTCCATCCATGAGGAGATCCGGCCAAGGTTTCGCTCACAGCCCCAAACGATGTGAACAGGGTTCCCGAGATACCTAACGGGTATTCGGTACACCGTGCCACGTACCTACCGCATCACAGCCCACCCCTACGGTCAGCGCTGTCCACGGCCTCCAGTAGGCTACAAACACCAGAAACTACTTGCAACTCCTGGACAGAGAACTAGGGTGAATAAGAAGTCGAGAGGGTCCATTGGTTTCGGGCCCAATGCATGGTAGTAGCTGATTCTTAAATCACACATACAGATCTCAGTGCTTAAGGTCGGCTTCAATGAAACAACCCACCATGTACTCCTACATGGCCTCTCATCGATACCTTTACCAAATCGTGTTCACCACACCACTCTCATTACCGACATAATCATTTCACTCTAGCCCATCACCCAGATGAACCAGACCTGACACGACTCTAAGCATAGCAGGCATAGCAAGGTAGGAACAACACATACATATGGCTCAATCAACTCCTACACATGCTAGTGGGTTTCATCTAGTTACTGTGGCAATGACAGGTCATGCAGAGGAAATGGATTCAACTACCGTAGCACACAGCAGTTTGAATCGCGTTGTCTTAATGCAGTAAAAGAGAGCAGGAGCGAGAACATGGGATTGTATCGGTATGATCAAATGGTTGGTTGCTTGCCTGATGGTTCGATGCACTGATATGGTTCTTCGTTAGGGTAATCACGGTACTCCTCGGAGGCAGAACCTGTCGCAAAGGACATCGATACACAAGCGTCACCAAACAATGTGCAACAATATGATGCATGCATGAAACATGGCAATATGAGTGTGTTGGGCTAATGCAACTAAAACCAGAAGGGTTTGAACAAATTTGAATCAAAGATTCAAATTTCAAACTCCAAACATGGCCTTTTAAAGTGCTTTTCCTTGTTCTGCTTAAAACATCAATTTAACTTGTTTGATCATGCATGAAAATAGTACAGATGGATAGATTGGATTTTTCTGATCATTTTTCATATATAATTTGTCCAATTTGGAGTTACAGAATAAAAGTTATGAATTTTTGAAGTTTAAATAATATTCTGGAATTTCCTGATTTAATTTAAATCCAGAAAATCAATTACTGCGTCAGCCTGACGTCGGTGTGACGTCAGTGGTCAACTGAACAGGTCTGGGTCAAACCTGACAGTGGGTCCCGCATGTCAGGGTGATTATTTTAATTAAGATTTAATTAAAACTAATCCTGTATAATTAGCAGGGCTGGGCCCCACCTGTCATTGACTCAGGGGAGTCAACCAGGGCCCACCCGGGGTCAAAGTCAAAACCAGCGACGCCGGCGTTTAGCCGCCGGCGAGCCAGACGCGGCGGCGGGAGTGGTTTTGGCCATTTCGGCCACCAGAGGGGCCGCGGAGACCACCGGAGTGGAGCTGAGGACAAACCGCAGCTCTTGGCGGAGTCCGTTGGGGTCGGGGTGGCCGGAGTCGACGGCGGCGAGCTCGGCTGCGGCCGCCGGGGTTCGGTCGTGCACGGGAACAGGGTTGGAGCTCGAAGTCGAGCGAAGCGAAGCGCTAGGGATGCTCTACGGGGTCTTGCGAACTTGTTGGACTCGCCGGGGTGACCAAATGGTCACCGGAGTGCGTCGACGGCGAGCTCGGCGACGGCGGAGGTTCGGCCGTGGTGGGGAGGAGGCTACGGTGGGGGAACGAGGGGGGAGGAGAGGGGGAAACGGTGGCGTAGCTCACCGCGGTTGCAGTGGGCGTCGAAGCGGGCTCGGGGACGCGCCGGAGACGACGAATTCGACGGCGACGATGGTCGGAGCCCGAAGAGGGGAACGGCGACGTGGAGGCGATGCAGGGCTTCCGGGGAGCTGTGGAGCGGTGGGGAGGAAGAGGGGGTCGTGGCGGAGCTTCTGAGCTAGTCGGGGGAGCGAGGGGTGGCCGGAGATGGCTGCTACGGCGAATGGCGGCGACGGTGGTGCTCGGCCGTGTGAGAGAGAGAGCGAGGAAGAGGAGGGAAGAGCCGGGAGAGAGTGAGAGAGAGCAGGGGGAATCGGGACGGCCTGCGGGAGTCGTCCACGCGGCCAGGAGCTCGTCGGCAAGTAGGAGGTGGCCGCGCGGCCGTGCGCATGCGAGCACGCAGCAGCTTCGGGGCGAGGGGAGGAAGACGACGGAGGGCTGCAGTGGTGGGCTGGGCCGGCCAGCTGGCTGGGCCGGCCAGCTGGCTGGGCCGCACAGTGGAGGAGCCCAGGTAAGCTCCTCCTGTTATATATTTTCTGTTTTCTAATTTCTGACATTTGTTTTGATTTAAAAAAATATATTAAATCATTTATTTAACTTATGCCAATTTTTGCAGGAGCTATATATATTATTCCAGAGCTCTTTTATAAATGGCATAATATTTGGGCATATATTAATATATATAATTAATATATTTCCAATGCAAATATTTATGCATTAATTCCAAATGCCCAAAATAAATGTCCATGAGCCACTAAAAATATTGGTTTGATTTTTATCTCTGTCCAATATTTTCATAGAGCAACATGAGCATTTTCTTGGATCCTTTTGGAGAAATTTTTATTTGGGTCATTTTCAAAATGATTCTGAGGGTTTCATAGATCCCCATTTCAAGTTTCTGATGAAAGGGTAAACATGATGCAACACTCTAATGCATGGCTAACTAGGATGTGACAACTCACCCCCACTCAAAAGAATCTCGTCCCGAGATTTGGGTTCCTCCGGGAAGAAGGCGGGATACTCGAGTCGAAGACGATCCTCCCTTTCCCAAGTTGCTTCATCCTCAGAATGGTGCGACCATTGAACCTTGAGAAACTTGATATTATGACGTCGCGTGGTACGTTCGGCTTGATCGAGGATACGAATGGGGTACTCTCGATATGTAAGATCATCTTGGAGATCAAGCGTTTCGTGGTCCACTCCACGGATAGGATCCGAGAAGCAACGCCTGAGTTGAGAAACGTGGAAGACATCGTGAACTCTGGAGAGGTGCGGAGGTAGTTCCAACTGGTAGGCAACTTCTCCTCGTTTGGCGAGAATGCGAAAAGGTCCAATGTAACGAGGAGCCAATTTGCCTTTGATACCGAAACGATGGGTTCCCTTCAGAGGGGTGACCCGAAGATAAGCCTTCTCGTCAACCTCGAAAGTCATAGCCTTATGTTTTCGGTCATATTGACTCTTTTGACGAGATTGGGCTGTTTTCAACTTTTCACGAACGATGCGAACTTGTTCTTCTGCTTCCTGAATCATATCCGGGCCAAAGAATTGTCTTTCCCCGGTCTCTGACCAGTTAAGGGGTGTTCGACATCGTCGTCCATAGAGAACTTCAAAAGGGGCTTTACCCAAGCTGGATTGATAGCTGTTGTTGTAAGCGAATTCGGCAAATGGAAGACACTTCTCCCAGTCCATTCCGAAAGAGATAACAGAGGCTCGAAGCATGTCTTCTAGAATCTGGTTGACGCGTTCCACTTGACCACTCGACTGAGGGTGGAAAGCGGTGCTAAAAGAGAGACGAGTTCCCATAGCATTTTGGAAACTTTCCCAAAATCGAGAGGTGAAAAGACTTCCTCGATCCGAGTTAATTTCCAAAGGAACACCATGGAGAGACACTATTTGGGAGATGTACAAATCTGCCAGCTGACTAGCGGTTATACTCTCACGAACAGGTAAGAAATGAGCTACTTTGGAAAGACGATCGACCACGACGAAAATAGCATTATTCCCTCTCTTGGTCCTGGGAAACCCGGTAATGAAATCCATACCAATTTTATCCCATTTCCATTCAGGAATAGCTAAGGGTTGAAGGGTGCCAGCAGGCCGTTGATGCTCTGCTTTTACACGACGACAGACGTCGCAATTTGCAATATACTGAGCGATTTCTCTCTTCATCCTAGTCCACCAGAACCTCTGGCGTAGGTCCTGATACATTTTAGTGCTACCGGGATGAATGGTGAGAGGAGATTCATGAGCTTCCTTAAGGATTAATCGCCTTAGGTTGCGCACTTTGGGAACCACTAATCGATTCCCGAAGTATACGACTCCTTGATCATTAATGGAGAAACAATTCGCAATTCCTTTCTGAATGTTCCTCTTGATGCGGGAGATTCCCAGATCTACCTTCTGTGCTTTGATAATTTGATCCGTAAGGGTAGGTTTTGCCACCAAGGTGGAAAGAAAACCTTGAGGTACAATGTGAAGGTTAAGCTTCCGAAATTCCTCATGGAGAAGCGGTTGACTTTGTTGTAACATCAGGTTGTTACAATAAGATTTACGACTTAGCGCATCAGCCATGACGTTGGCTTTCCCTGGGGTGTAGGTTATTCCTAAGTCGAAGTCTGTGATCAATTCAACCCAACGTCTCTGCCTGAGATTCAAATCCGGTTGGGTGAAAATATACTTCAGACTTTGGTGATCAGTGAATATTTCGCAACGATTACCGAGGAGGTAATGTCGCCAGGTCTTAAGTGCATAGACTACGGCTGCAAGCTCTAGATCATGAGTAGGATAATTTTCCTCATGTGGGTGCAATTGCCGTGAAGCGTAAGCAATTACGTGTCGATCTTGCATAAGAATGCAACCTAGTCCTTGTCGCGAGGCGTCGCAGTAGATAGCAAAGTCCTTGGAGAAGTCTAGCGGTACCAGCACGGGAGCAGAGGTCAGGCGTCTTTTCAGTTCCTGAAAGTTGTGCTCACATTGTGGAGTCCATTCGAACTTCTTATCTTTCTTGAGAAGTTCGGTTAGAGGTTTAGCAACCTTGGAGAAGTTCTCGACAAAGCGACGACAATAGCTCGCTAAGCCTAGAAAACTCCGAACTTGCTTGACCGATTCAGGCGGTGTCCAATTAAGGACGGCTTGAACTCGCTCAGGGTTAACAGCAATACCTTTACCAGATATTACATGACCCAGATAGGTCACTTCTGACAACCAGAATTCACATTTTGAAAATTTGGCATAAAGGCGATGCTCTCGAAGTTTCTTCAACACTAGCCTTAAATGTTCGGCATGTTCTTCCTCGTTCTTGGAGTAGATGAGTATATCATCGAGATAAACTACGACGAATTTATCCAAATACTCCATGAAGATTGAGTTCATTAACCGAGAAAAGGTGGCTGGAGCGTTGGTTAAACCGAAGGACATGACGGTGTACTCGTATTGGCCATAACGAGTAACAAAGGCCGTTTTAGGAATGTCCCCGTTTCTGATTTTGATTTGATGGTAGCCCAACCTCAAATCCATCTTGGAGAAGACTGAGGATCCAGCGAGCTGATCATACAGATCGTTGATCCTGGGAAGTGGATATTTGTTCTTGATTGTGACCAAATTGACAGGTCGGTAATCTACAACCATCCGGTCCGTATCATCCTTCTTCTTGACGAATAGGACGGGGCAAGCCCACGGAGATGAACTAGGGCGGATGAAACCCTTTTTCAAGGATTCATCGAGTTGTTTCTTAAGCTCGGCTAGTTCTAGTGGGGCCATCTTATAGGGTCTTCTAGCAATCGGAACGGTTCCGGGGATGAGGTCGATTACGAACTCAACATCCCTGTCAGGTGGAACACCTGGCAATTCCTCTGGAAAGACATCCGGGAAGTCACAGACTACCGGCACGTCCTCAAGGTCTGGCAAGGGGCTGGCGTTAAGAGAATATAATTGTCGCTTGGCTATTCGGGTCAAGACATTGACTATCTTCCCCGAAGGATGGGTGAGTTGAACAGTCCTAGAGAAGCAATCAATTTTGGCTTGATGAGCTGACATCCAGTCCATACCCAAAATGATATTAATATCTGAAGATTTAAGGGCTATCAAAGATGCGAGAAAAACAAGTCTGTCGACTTGGATTTCATTTCCATGGCTTACTCTAGAGGTTTGCCATTTGGATCCCGGGGTTTGAATTACCATAGAGGTTGGCATATCACCGAATGCGACGTTATGCAAGCGAGCATAGTTTTCAGATATAAAAGAATGAGAGGCTCCTGTATCGAAAAGAACAGATGCCGGGTGGCAATTAACAAGAAGCGTACCGAGAACGACGTTGGGATCCTCTTGAGCTTCTTCGGCAGAGATACAGTTGACATGGCCACGTGAAGCGGCGACCGGCTTGGCGTGGAATATTTTTCCTGTCGGCTTGCCACGGCCAACAGCTTTAGCAGACTGGTTGGGGTTGGTCTGGGGACACTCACACATATAGTGACCAGATTCCCCACATTTGAAACAAGTCACGGAACTGGTACGTGGAGGAGCATTGTTGGTTGGACCCCCATAGGGCTTGGCCGGTGCAGACTGTTGAACAGGGCGAGGCGCCTGGAAAGATGGCCTCGGTGTGAACCTGGGTGGCAGGGCGGTGTTGGGCACCCACACGCGGCGCTTCTGAGGACCAGCACCGGATGAGGAACCCATGTCACGGCCATGCTTGCGTGTTGCGTCATAGTCAGTCTGACCAGTTTCAGCACTGATGGCTTTGTTGACAAGTTTCTGAAAAGATGTGCACTCATGTAGACGGAGGTCGCGGCGAAGCTCAGGACTAAGGCCCTTACGGAACCTTGCTTGCTTCTTGGCGTCAGTAGAAACTTCCTCAGCTGCATATCGGGCGAGATTACCAAACTCCCTGCTATAGGCATCCACAGAAAGTCGGCCTTGGGTGAAACTGCAAAATTCTTCACGTTTACGGTCCATGAGACCCTCCGGAATGTGATGTTCATGGAAAGCCTCGCTGAGTTCAACCCAAGTAGTGACATGGCCCGCTGGGCGCATAGCTCCATAATTCTCCCACCATAGACTGGCGGGGCCTTCAAGATGATATGCAGCAAAGGTGACCTTGTCAGCCTCCGCTACCAGCGCGGAACGCAGTTTGTGAGAGATACTGCGAAGCCAGTCATCAGCGTCGAGAGGCTCGACGGAGTGGTGGAACGTGGGTGGATGTAATTTGATAAAATCACTGAGTGACACCACGTTAGCCCTCTGATGGTGTGCTGTATTCTGTTCAATACGCTCCAACAAACGGTTTGTCTCCCGCTTGTTTCTCTCAGCTTCCATCATAACCTCGGCTAGTGAAGGAGGATGAGGCAGATTTGCATCCCTGGCTTCACTGCCTTCGGCCTGCTCTTGGGAAGCAGGGTTAGCGCGCGTGTTGACCATCCTAGGTAAACAAGACAATGATTTAGTCAGGATGGTAAAATTCCGACATAGGATACATAATGTAAGGAATAACTCGGAATGCAAGATGATCATCCGTATGACATGGTAGATACAGAAACTGCTTCTTTTATTCCATCGTCATACACACCATACAGGGTTTAGTACAAGACCAAACAAAGTACTATTACGGTGACAAGAGGATTACATCTCATCGGAGGCATTCCAAGCTCTTATACATTATTTTTCTACATCTCCGGAAAGAGTACAAACTAGGTCATATCCCACGAGTCACGCAGGACGATAGACGACACGGCTAGTGCGAACTAGTGATACTACCGCTAACTCAGACCGATCCGTAGTAGTCCTCGTAGAAGTCACCTCCATAGCCTGGAAGTTCAACATGATCATCCGGAAACAGACGGTCTCGCGGAGCTTGTGGACCATAGGGGCTAGGATGAGGCCTTGGACCAACAAACGGTGGCCTGCGGGGACCGCGAGGTGGGGTGATGCCTCCTACATCACGCCAAACCATCACGTCCGGCAGAGCAGATCTCACAGGATAGAGATCGCGCATATCCGAATATCCAGCTTGCACCGCCGGTGCGAACCGAGTCAAAGTAGCCCAGTGGTCAGCACGGGTATTGAAAAGCTCTAACCTTAAGGCCCGATTTTCACGGTCCTTATCCTCGAGCATCTCAGCAGTGGTGCGAGTCCGTGAATCCTCCTGAGTGGGGTCAGCATAGATAGCCTGGAGATATCCTTGTGCTCCCGGAAGTGATCCTGGCATATACCGGAAATCAGAGTCCCGAAATAAACCAGATCTGACTCGCATAATGGTCATCATAGAGTAGGCGGCGTCCTGCACAGCCATCTCAATAGTAACCCCGAGTCCATAGGAGCAGTGAAGAGGCTCGATGGATCCAGGATAAGATGGAAATATCCTGACAGTGCAGAGATACTGGCTTTGATTAAAATCTCGGAATTGCTCTTCGACAGTGTACTCGGGATACCAGCGGTATCCAGCCTCAGTCATTACCCTGACCAACTTAGCAGTATGGCCGGGTACATCTAGACATCGAGTCAGGCGAACCACTTGATTGAGGTCGCGAGTGGCCATCTGAAAGCACAATCATAATGCAAAGGCATTAGAATTTCTAGCAAAATTTCGGCAGCATAACAGCTGTAAATGCTCAAAAAGGATTTTGAGACATTTGACAAAGGATTTCGTACACACTCAACATCACCATATCAAAGTTCTGAAACCATTCTGGCAACATAATGTGGTAGTAGAACTGAACTAGGCTTGTAACCATCAAACTTATAAGGTACTACTGATTAGTAACACGTGATCCTGACAGAGAGAATAGATCCTAATTCCTTAACCCCCGGTGGAAGAATGGACTGACTCAGATCAGAAAGTCATAAGGTATAAGGAGTAAAAAGAGCCTTACGTTCCAACCCACAAACAATTCCCCTACATATAACTAAAGAATTTCTAGACTCAACATCGACCAGTTTGGCTTGGAGAACCTACAGGCAGTCCGGCTCTGATGCCAACGCTGTCAGGACGCCGACTCGATGTCACATCGATCTAGCCGGTAACACTTCATATCACTTTGCGGCCTCACGCACGGTATTCCCACGGGTGTCGCCTTACCTTTGCCCGGGACCGTTTGCGCCTTTTGGCTCACGTATATGAAAGTGTCGCTAGCATCCATATGATAAAGAGCCCGGGCTGACATGACTAGTCGTAAACCCAAAGTGGCGCAGACTTACAGGGACAGGCATCCATGACCCAGCTTCGAACGTGTCGGTCATCAGCAAGTGGGTCCGGGCTGTAGCACTGGGCTAGCAGGACTCCGGTAAACCGGGCTGTAGCGGGCTAACAGGACTCCGGTACTCAAAGTGTGACATTTCCCCGAAGGAACAGACACAGGAACGAAGAAGGACACATGCCGGCCAGCCTAAGTGTTCCAGAGCAGTAGCAAGCTACCGTGGCTCAGCGGTAACACTAGGAGACATTTCCCGGTAAGAGAGGCTACTAAAGATAAACAACTAGATAGTCAGATCCCACACATACCAAGCATTTCAATCATACACACAATATGCTCGATATGTGCAAATACAACGGAGCATCACAACATGACTCTACGACACAAGTACTTTATTTAAGGCTCAGGGAGCCATACATATCATACACAAAGGTACGGGTCTCACGACCCAACATACAGGTCATACAGTCATACAAACCAGCAGCGGAAGTAACTTGTCTGAGTACAGACAACTAGTAAAATAAAAGAGGCTTGGAAAGCCTAGCTATACTACGTGGTCCTTCACAAGCTCAGGGTCACCACCTGGGTCTTTAGCCTAATCGTTGATGTCAACGTCTACATAGAACCCATCAGAAGGGGTTGCAGCGTCTTCTGTAAAAATGTAGATTATAGCAACATGAGTACAAAGGTACTCAGCAAGACTTACATCAGGTCCTACATACATGCATAGTATCAAGAAGGGTTGGTGGAGTTATTGCAGCAAGCCAGCTTTGACTCTTGGCTAGGCTATCCTACGATACTCCAACTTGAAATGGTTTTGCGCACACGAGTCCACTACTCACCACTTCAATACACTACCGAGGATCCACCTCCGTCTTCCTACGGAAGAGCCATCCTCGGCACTCACACTTATCTTGAGGCTTTTAGTAGTTTCCATTTACTTGTCTATGAACTGTATAGGTAACCAAGTAGTCCTTTACCGCGGACGCGGCTATTCGAATAGATCATGTTAACCCTGCAGGGGTGTACTTCTTCATACACGCTCTCACCACTTACCGTCGCTTACACGACATGTACTCGGCCACCTTCAAGCGGAAGCCCAACGTGGGTGTCGGCCACGACCTACCTAATCACCTAAGCCTCCGGTCCAGGTTTATCGCCTATTCAGGTTCCATCCGCAGGGAGTCCGGCCGAGGTTTCCCATACGGCCCCGAACGATGTGAACAGGGTTCCCGAGATACCTAACGGGTATTCGGTACACCGTGCCACGTACCTACCGCATCACAGCCCACCCCTATGGTCAGCGCTGTCCACGGCCTCCAGTAGGCTACAAACACCAGAAACTACTTGCAACTCCTGGACGGAGAACTAGGGTGAATAAGAAGTCGAGAGGGTCCATTGGTTTCGGGCCCAATGCATGGTAGTAGCTGATTCTTAAATCACACATACAGATCTCAGTGCTTAAGGTCGGCTTCAATGAAACAACCCACCATGTACTCCTACATGGCCTCTCATCGATACCTTTACCAAATCGTGTTCACCACACCACTCTCATTACCGACATAATCATTTCACTCTAGCCCATCACCCAGATGAACCAGACCTGACACGACTCTAAGCATAGCAGGCTTAGGAAGGTAGGAACAACACATACATATGGCTCAATCAACTCCTACACATGCTAGTGGGTTTCATCTAGTTACTGTGGCAATGACAGGTCATGCAGAGGAAATGGGTTCAACTACCGTAACACACAGCAGTTTGAATCGCGTTGTCTTAATGCAGTAAAAGAGAGCAGGAGCGAGAACATGGGATTGTATCGATATGATCAGATGGTTGGTTGCTTGCCTGATGGTTCGTTGCACGGATACGGTTCTTCGTTAGGGTAATCACGGTACTCCTCGGGGACAGATCCTGTCGCAAAGGACATCGATACACAAACATCACCAAACAATATGCAACAATATGATGCATGCATGAAACATGGCAATATGAGTGTGTTGGGCTAATGCAACTAAAACCAGAAGGGTTTGAACAAATTTGAATCAAGGATTCAAATTTCAAATTCAAATATGGCCTTTTAAAGTGCCTTTTCTTGTTCTGATTAAAACATCAACTTAACTTGTTTGATCATGCATGGAAATGGTACAGATGGATAGATTGGATTTTTCTGATCATTTTTCATATATAATTTGTCCAATTTGGAGTTACAGAATAAAAGTTATGAATTTTTGAAGTTTAATTAATATTCTGGAATTTCCTGATTTAATTCAACGCTGTCAGGACCCCGACTCGATGTCACATCGATCTAGCCGGTAACACTTCATATCACTTTGCGGCCTCACGCACGGTATTCCCACGGGTGTCGCCTTACCTTTGCCCGGGACCGTTTGCGCCTTTTGGCTCACGTATATGATAGTGTCGCTAGCATCCATATGATAAAGAGCCCAGGCTGACATGACTAGTTGTAAACCCAAAGTGGCACAGACTTACAGGGACAGGCATCCATGACCCAGCTTCGAACGTGTCGGTCATCAGCAAGTGGGTCCGGGCTGTAGCACTGGGCTAGCAGGACTCCGGTAAACCGGGCTGTAGCGGGCTAACAGGACTCCGGTACTCAAAGCGTGACATTTCCCCGAAGGGACAGACACAGGAACGAAGAAGGACACATGCCGGCCAGCCTAAGTGTTCCAGAGCAGTAGCAAGCTACCATGGCTCAGTGAAACACTAGGAGACATTTCCCGGTAAGAGAGGCTACTAAAGATAAACAACTAGATGGTCAGATCCCACACATACCAAGCATTTCAATAACATACACACAATATGCTCGATATGTGCAAATACAACATGGCATCACAACATGACTCTACGACTCAAGTACTTTATTCATTAGGCTCCGAGGAGCGAGATATTACAAACATGGGTCTCATGACCCAACACTCAGAGCATACAAGTCAAAGCACAAGCGGAAGCTATCATGTCTGAGTACAGACATCTATAAATGAAAAAGGCTGAGAAGCCTGACTATCTATCAGATCCTGCCGGGGCACAAGATCGTAGCTGAGGTATCAAGCTAAACGTCGAAGTCCACGTGAAACTACTAGCGAGACCGAAGTCTCTCTGCAAAAACATAAAATAGGCAAACGTGAGTACAAATGTACCCAGCAAGACTTACATCAGAACTATCTACATATGCATCATTATCAACAAAGGGGATGGTGGAGTTTGACTGCAGCAAGCCAGCTTTGACTCGGTGGCTATCCTAAACTACGACTGCATGCGACTCTTTTGAGGTGGCGCACACGAGTCCACATATTCACCATATCAATACACCACTATGGATTCGCTCCCGTCCCCCTACGAGAACGCCATCCATAGCACTCACGCTTATCTTGCGCATTTTAAAGTATCCACTTTCACTTGTCTATGAACTGATATAAGCAACCCAGAAGTCCTTTTCCGCGGACACGGCTATTCGAATAGATGATGTTAACCCTGCAGGGGTGTACTTCTTCATACATGTTTCCACCACTTAGCGTCTGCACACGACATGTGCTCGGCAGACTTCAAGCGAAAGCCGACGTGGGTGTAGACCACGACCTACCTAAACACTCAAGTCTCTAGTCCAGGTTTATCGCCTATTCAGGTTCCATCCGCAGGGAGTCCGGCCGAGGTTTCCCATACGGCCCCGAACGATGTGAACAGGGTTCCCGAGATACCTAACGGGTATTCGGTACACCCGGCCACGTACCTACCGCATCACAGCCCACCCCTACGGTCAGCGCTGTCCACGGCCTCCAGTAGGCTACAAACACCAGAAACTACTTGCAACTCCTGGACAGAGAACTAGGGTGAATAAGAAGTCGAGAGGGTCCATTGGTTTCGGGCCCAATGCATGGTAGTAGCTGATTCTTAAATCACACATACAGATCTCAGTGCTTAAGGTCGGCTTCAATGAAACAACCCACCATGTACTCCTACATGGCCTCTCATCGATACCTTTACCAAATCGTGTTCACCACACCACTCTCATTACCGACATAATCATTTCACTCTAGCCCATCACCCAGATGAACCAGACCTGACACGACTCTAAGCATAGCAGGCATAGCAAGGTAGGAACAACACATACATATGGCTCAATCAACTCCTACACATGCTAGTGGGTTTCATCTAGTTACTGTGGCAATGACAGGTCATGCAGAGGAAATGGATTCAACTACCGTAGCACACAGCAGTTTGAATCGCGTTGTCTTAATGCAGTAAAAGAGAGCAGGAGCGAGAACATGGGATTGTATCGGTATGATCAAATGGTTGGTTGCTTGCCTGATGGTTCGATGCACTGATATGGTTCTTCGTTAGGGTAATCACGGTACTCCTCGGAGGCAGAACCTGTCGCAAAGGACATCGATACACAAGCGTCACCAAACAATGTGCAACAATATGATGCATGCATGAAACATGGCAATATGAGTGTGTTGGGCTAATGCAACTAAAACCAGAAGGGTTTGAACAAATTTGAATCAAAGATTCAAATTTCAAACTCCAAACATGGCCTTTTAAAGTGCTTTTCCTTGTTCTGCTTAAAACATCAATTTAACTTGTTTGATCATGCATGAAAATAGTACAGATGGATAGATTGGATTTTTCTGATCATTTTTCATATATAATTTGTCCAATTTGGAGTTACAGAATAAAAGTTATGAATTTTTGAAGTTTAAATAATATTCTGGAATTTCCTGATTTAATTTAAATCCAGAAAATCAATTACTGCGTCAGCCTGACGTCAGTGTGACGTTAGTGGTCAACTGAACAGGTCTGGGTCAAACCTGACAGTGGGTCCCGCATGTCAGGGTGATTATTTTAATTAAGATTTAATTAAAACTAATCCTGTATAATTAGCAGGGCTGGGCCCCACCTGTCATTGACTCAGGGGAGTCAACCAGGGCCCACCCGGGGTCAAAGTCAAAACCAGCGACGCCGGCGTTTAGCCGCCGGCGAGCCAGACGCGGCGGCGGGAGTGGTTTTGGCCATTTCGGCCACCAGAGGGGCCGCGGAGACCACCGGAGTGGAGCTGAGGACAAACCGCAGCTCTTGGCGGAGTCCGTTGGGGTCGGGGTGGCCGGAGTCGACGGCGGCGAGCTCGGCTGCGGCCGCCGGGGTTTGGTCGTGCACGGGAACAGGGTTGGAGCTCGAAGTCGAGCGAAGCGAAGCGCTAGGGATGCTCTACGGGGTCTTGCGAACTTGTTGGACTCGCCGGGGTGACCAAATGGTCACCGGAGTGCGTCGACGGCGAGCTCGGCGACGGCGGAGGTTCGGTCGTGGTGGGGAGGAGGCTACGGTGGGGGAAC
>NC_057813.1:341241548-341244225 GCF_018294505.1 Triticum aestivum
CAAGTTCATTTGTGTGGAGGCTCTTCAGTCTTTCGTCAATTGTTTCAACCGGTGAATTCTCTTTTGTTTGACATTCTTCATCTCTTTTTTTGGTGGACTCAATTCAAGTTTTTCGGGTTGATCATATTCTTTCCCTCAGCTCAAGTGTTTTCCCTGCTCGTTCGCCTCTCGCCAGTTTATCCTTCCAGAGTGTTCAAGACATCTCAGGAGATTCGTCTGTGTTCGAATTAATTTGAGGTTGTCACCTCATTCAAATATTTTAATCGTTTAGGTGCATCATCTACCTCTTCAACATCCCTTTCCAACGGTGTTTTCTATTAGTGGGCCCTAACCCACAGGTATTTTCCCAGGATCTTACCTGACTCTTCTAATTCTCCCGGGGTTATTCTCAAACTCTTTCCAAGTGTGACGTAAGAATGGATTCCATCAGTCACATGCCTTCTCCAAGATCTCAGTCAAATTCTTTTCATTGTTGGCTCAACCTTTCGGTTTTTTATTCTCCCGGAGTATCTCAGTAGTTTTGGTGGTGTTTCTCATCGTCATTTGAAGACCGAAGAAGAGATCCTCTTAAACCTTGTCCGTTCTCTCGAATATTCGTGGTTCTAGCATCATGTTATCCTCGCAAATTACCCCGTTTGTCAGAAGTTCTTTTCATCCATCCGGAGTATTTCAGGAGTTGTTTTCCCGTTTCTTTTCACCGGAGGCCATCGTTCCAGAAGAATTCTTCGTCCTCAGATTTCAGCTACCGTTATCCAATTATCCCGGTGCTCCGTTCAAGTGTTCTTTAATCAGCTCATGATCTCCTTGTTCTTTTGCATCTAAATCCCCTCTAGCTTATTTGTTCTTCTAATTCTTCCCGGTGATTCATTCTCTTTCATCATTCAATTTTCAAATTCTTATGGTGGTTCATTTAGATTCTTTTTCCTTTGTCATCATATTAATCCTTTCGTTCTTTTCAATCCTACCGGTGGTTCATGGAAACCTTCTCAAGTTTGCGATATGTCACTTCTCAATCCTTTTTCAAGAAGAATAAGTAGTATGCAAAATCCATTGCTGGTCATCAATTTAATTTCATGAAGGATAAGCATACAATAAATCTTATTCTTATTTCATCCAAGTGAGTAATCCCTTCCTTCGGAGTTTGTTCTTGTTGAATAAATTCTAGTTCCAAGTCTTTTCATCTTTTCTTTTCCGGAGTTCAAATTTCCTCGGTCATTTTGTTGGAACCTCCATCTAAATCACTGCAAGGCTTAATCTTATTTTTTCATCCTTCATTCTATCTCATCATCCTTTTGTTACCGGAGTTCCTCACGGTGGTTCGTTAAGGATTTAATTCTTTTTCAAGGGTTCATCAAGTTTCTTGTTGGAGGAGTTCAAGTATTTTTTTTCTTCTTGCGTCCCAAAGTGCAATTAATTCTCCATATTATTTTTGAAGTGGAGTTTTGCATTTCTTCGTTCTTCTCAAATATTCAAGCAGTTGGTTGTGGCATAAATTCATCTCAAGTTCCAAGATGTTTTTCCACAAGTCCATAACAAGCTTATTCTTTCGTTGTTGATTTTCTCAAGAACTCCATTCAACCCTTCCTTCTAAGTTCTTTACCTTCCATTCTTTCAATTCTTCCGGAGGCATTGCATTGTTCATCTCATCAAGTGCCATCCCATCTTGTGAAGTTCATGTTCTATTCCTTCCATTTTCAGTCGGAGTGCTGCCCAAATTCTTTTATTCATTCCTTTTTTATCTTGTTCTAATCGGAGTGGTTTCAGAGTTTGTCTTCTTCTTGAGCTTTTCTTTCTCTTCATACTCGTCATTCCACTTTTCTACCCGAGTGCTCTCGACTTTGTTCATTTTCTCTCTTGCATTCTTACTTCACCTCTTCCTCTTTCTCTTCCGTCTCAGTCCTAAGATCTCGGGACGAGATCTCTTGTTAGTGGAGGAGTGTTGTAACGCCCCGGATTCGATGCGCCAGGTGTCTTCCAGTTATTCGTCATTGTTGCCATGTCATTTTCTTGTGTGTTGCATTTTGCCATGTCATCATGTGCATCTCATTTTGCATACGTGTTCGTCTCATGCATCCGAGCATTTTCCCCGTTGTCCGTGTTGCAATCCGGCACTCCTATGTCATCCGGCGTTCCCCTTTTGTCTCTTGTTGTGAGTGGGTGTTAAACATTCTCGGAATGGACCGAGGTTTGCCAAGCGGCCTTGGTATACCACCATAGACCGCCTGTCAAGTTTCATGCCATTTAGAGGTCGTTTGATACTCCAACGATAAACCGCGTAGCCCGAAACCCCTCTCTCTTTGCATCCCAGCCCCCCTTCACCACAGCCCGTGAGCCCATCCAAACCCCCTCCATGCCCTCGGTCGTTTGATCACGATCGTGTGGGCGAAAACCGCTCCTCATTTGGAGCCTCCTAGCTCCCTCTACCTATGAATATGTGCCCCTTCCCGATTTTTCGCAGTCCAAACCCTAGCCTTCCTCTTCCTCGTGCCGCAGGACACATCCTCCCACCGCCGGACATCTCTGCTCCGCCGCCCCCGACCAACCGCACGATGCCACGTGTCCCCGCCGGCCTCCTCTATCTCCCCGTGCCGCCGCGGCCCGCCCGGCCCACGGCAGGCCCGCCCCGGGCCGCGACCGGGCCCGAGCTTCCCCGCACCCCTACGCCGCCCGGCTCCCT
>NC_057813.1:341244592-341267134 GCF_018294505.1 Triticum aestivum
CCGCCGCCTCGGGCGCCGCCGTCCGCCGCCGGGCGCCTCGTCGCCGAGCGCCGGCGCCTCCCCAGCAACCCTCACCGTCCTGCCTGCGTGCCTCCCGCGTCCCGCCGCCGGAGCACCGCCAACTCCGCCGCCCCATCGCCGGATCCGGATGGGTGGGATGAGATCCAGCCGTCCCGGAACCAAACGCACCCGCGCCCCCATCCCGGATCCCTCCGTCCCGTGTTGACTTTGTCTCGCGAGGTGATTTTCGTCCAAGTCCCTGTAAATCTCATGATATGTGTGCATCTTTGACTTGTTGTAACTTCATGCTCGTTGCTCCATTTGGTGCGTGTAGTATATCAAAATGTTCGTTGTGAGATGGTCTACAGTTTTTTCCATTGTGCCACATTCTTTTTAGTTCATCTTGATGCCCTAATCATCGTTTCAAGAGTGCTATATGATGTTAACTGATGTGTGTTAACAGAACTTGTTGTTTTGTATTTTTCATTGCATTTTGTGTGTGCATCCTATAAGCTTAATGTCTACATGTGTTTTGAACTACATCATACCATATTTACTGTGGTGTCATCAATGTATTTTTGTGTGCCTTGTAGCGATTGCATCAAGCTCGTGAAGTAGGGTACTTGTTGTTACTGTTTTGCTAGGCTAAATCTGCTATATGATGATGCTATGTAAAACTGCTGCTACAAGTCATTATATGCATAATCTGGAGATGTTCACTAAGGATGTTTTGTTACACATGTCATTATCTATCAATCCATGCCCCTGGTTGCATTTATAGCCTGCCATAGCTTGTTGTAATCTTGCTCTCAAATTGCTAAATAATGTTGCTGTCAGCCTGTTAACATTAAGTTCAGTTTTGCCATGAGCTTTGCTAGTGATCCATGCACCCTATGAACTTGTTCTTGACATTCTTAGCTTCATAAATGTGTCTTATTACTGTTGGTCACCTTGTCATTCCATGTGTTACTCTGTGGTGAGTGGTACAAGATCACCAACATGCCTACTTATTATTTTTCCATGCTTGCATGGATGCTACCATATCATTTGCCATGCTTGCATGGATGCTACCATATTTTCTGTTGATCTTTGGAATTATTTTAGTAAAGGAGATTTGTTCTTTGTCTTTAGTAGTAGCATTTCATGCCTTTTTTGCCATGTTAAGTTCATGTAACATGTTGTTTGATAGCTCTAAACATTGCAACCTGATGCTATTTCTGCTCAGCCTGTAAACTGTTATTATTTGCAATCTTGCCATGTCTTTTTGAGCATGTTCTAGTGTTTTCTGGAGATAGCTCATTGTTCATGTTTTGTTATGCTTTACTTGTACAACATGTCCACTCCTTTTGTTTTTATGTTGAGGTGCTGTAGCATGTAGTTTTGGTGTTTGCAATATGCCTAGTTGCTGTTTTGGACAGCTTGTCCTTTAAACTTGTATAGAGTGTATGTGTTGAACCGTTGCTCCGTTTTGAGTGTGCTCTATATGAAACTTGCTTGATTTTGCATGCAGTTTCATATTATCATGTTGCATCCATGTTTTGAGAGTGTTTGCTTGATGTTTGGTTGCATTTAGCATCAATGCCATGTTTAACTTGTTTTGCTCATATCTTCTAGGCCGTAGCTCCGAATTAAATGAACTTTATACGTAACTTGACCAGAATCTCGTGTAGATCATCTTGGTGCATCTTAACTTGCTGTTTAACAACTTGAACATAAGGTTTATTCAGATCTGGACCAATTTCGGAATTTGCATATGAGGACTTACCTGAATTGCTATATGTTATTTCCGGCCTCATTTAAACTTGCTTTGATGTGTTGTTCTTGTATGCATCATCTCTTGCCATGAGTAGCCTCATCTAGCTTTGTCATGCATCATACTTGGTTGAGCATCATGCCATGTCTATGTGTTCTATGTTTACCTTGTTGTTTGCTTCTTTCTGGTTGTGCTCCTTCTCGTTAGTTCCTGTTTTGTTGCGATCGTGAGGATTCGTTCATCTACGCTTGGTTCGTCTTCGTGGCTTCATCTTCTTCATGGACTCGTTCTTCTTCCTAGCGGGATTTCAAGAAAGATGACTGCTACCCTGGATCTCACTACTATCATTGCTATGCTAGTTGCTTCATTCTATCGCTTTGCTGCGCTACCTATCATTTGCTCTTCAAGCCTCCCAATTGCCATGTCAACCTCTAACCTTTTTCACCCTTCCTAGCAAACCGTTGCTTTGCTATGTTGCCGCTTTTTCTCAGCCCCTCTTATAGCATTGTTAGTTGCAGGTGAAATTGAAGATTGCTCCATGGTGGACAGGATTATGTTGGGATGTCACAATATCTCTTATTTAATTAATGCATCTATATACTTGGTAAAGGGTGGAAGGCTCGGCCTTATGCCTGGTGCTTTGTTCCACTCTTGCCGCCCTAGTTTCCGTCATATCGGTATTATGTTCTCGGATTTTGCGTCCCTAACACGGTTAGGTGATTTATGGGACCCCCTTGAAAGTTCGCCTTGAATAAAACTCCTCCAGCAAGGCCCAACATTGGTTTTACCATTTGCCTAGCACCTATTACCTTTCCCTTGGGAGTAATTAACCCAAGGGTCATCTTTATTTTAGCCCCCCGGGCCAGTGCTTCTCTAAGTGCTGGTCCGAACCGAGCAGCCTGCGGGGCCACCTCGGGAAAACTCGAGGTCTGGTTTTACTCGTAGCTTGACTTATCCGGTGTTGCCCCGAGAACGAGATATGTGCATCTCCTATCGGGATTGTTGGCGCATCGGGCAGCTTTGCTGGTCTTGTTTTACCATTGTCGAAATGTCCTGTAACCGGGATTCCGAGACTGATCGGGTCTTCCCGGGAGAAGGAATATCTTTCATTGATCGCGAGAGCTTATCATGGGTTAAGTTGGGACACCCCTGCAGGGTATAAAATTTCGAGAGTCGTGCCCGCGGTTATGTGGCAGATGGGAATTTGTTAATGTCCGGTTGTAGATAACTTCACACCAGATCCGAATTAAAACGCATCAATCGTGTGTGTAGCCGTGATGGTCTCTTTTCGGCGGAGTCCAGCAAGTGAACACGGTTTTGGGTTATGTTTGACGTAAGTAGGAGTTCAGGATCTCCTCTTGATCATTGCTAGCTTCACGACCATTCCGCTTGCTCTCTTCTCTCTCTTATTTGCGTATGTTAGCCACCATATCATGCTTAGTCCATGCTGCAACCTCACCACTTACCCTTCCTTGCCCATTAAGCTTTGCTAGTCTTGATACCCATGGTAATGGGATTGATGAGTCCTCGTGGCTCACAGATTACTACAACAACAGTTGCAGGTACAGGTATTGCAATGATCATGACGCGAGAGCAATGCTTGCTTGTTTTGGAGTTCTTCTTCTGCTTCTTCTTCGATCAGGGGATAGGTTCCAGGTCGGCAGCCTGGGCTAGCAGGGTCGATGTCGTTTGAGTTTCTGTTCGTGTTCCATCCATAGTCGGATGTTTCTCTTATGTATGATGATGTTGTATTCATATGGCATTGTATGACTTTGGTATGTATCGCCATCTATTATTTAATGTTGATGTAATCATATCCACCTTGCAAAAGCGTTTCAATATGCGGTTCTATCCTTGGTGGGACCTTCGAGTCTCTTTAGGATAGTATCGCATATTGGGCGTGACAATCTCCTTCTCTGTAAACCGACCCTGTGTAACCCTAGCCCCCTCCGGTGTCTATATAAACCGGAGGGTTTAGTCCGTAGGACAACAACAATCATACCTTAGGCTGGCTTCTAGGGTTTAGCCTCTCTAATATCGTGGTAGATCAACTCTTGTAATACTCATATCATCAAGATCAATCAAGCAGGAAGTAGGGTATTACCTCCATCGGGAGGGCCCGAACCTGGGTAAACATCGTGTCCCCCGCCTCCTGTTACCATTAGTCTTACGTGCATAGTTCGGGACCCCCTACCCGAGATCCGCCGGTTTTGACACCGACATTGGTGCTTTCGTTGAGAGTTCCTATGTGTCGTCGCTATAAGGCTCGATGGCTTCTCCAACCTTCAACAACGCCGTCCTGGGTGAGACTTTTCTCCCCGGACAGATCTTCGTGTTCGGCGGCTTCGCACTGCGGGCCAACTCGCTTGGCCATATGGAGTAGATCGATAGCTACGCCCCTGGCCATCAGGTCAGATTTGGGAACCTAAACTACACCGCCGACATCCGCCAACATCCCGGGCCCGTGTCAGGAGCGCCGAACAATCACGACATGCATGACCTAGATCTGCAGTCGGATAGTATTCGGAACATCGCACCTGCTACAGCTCCGGACTTTGTTCCAGAGCAGGCCATGCTTCCGAGGATGGGTGGATGGACCCCGCCTTGAAGGCCGCACACTCATCGGCGTTGGAGCCGAACACAGACCCCCCTCCTCAGGAAATCTGTACCTCCGGACCCCCGGACTCATCTCTGGTAGCGTGTTCCCGATCGCGCGCATCCGTGCCCATTGAATCTAACTGGGCTCCAGTCATGGAGTTCGCCGCCGCGGATATGTTTCAGCACCCACCCTTTGGAGAAGTGCTGAATTCATTAAGGTCTCTCTCTTTGTTAGGAGACTCCTGGCTGGACTATGTCCGGCTCGAGTATGAAGCTGGCGACAAAGAAATTCGTTACCCACCCACCACCCATTTAATAGCCATGGTCGATGACTTGCCCGACATGCTTAACTTCGACTCCAAAGACATCGACGGTATAGACGACGATGCGGGAGAAGAACAGGAACCACTGCCCGTAGGGCGCTTGACTGCCACCTCTTCATATGATATATATATATATATGGTGGATACTCCCGAAGAAACCAATGGCGATGAGGAAACGGGAGATAACCCCTCGGGGAAGAAAGCAAAACATGGGCGTCATCGGCACCGCTCCAAGCCTCGCCACAACAATACCAGCACTGGAGAAGAAAATCCACATGGTGCCGAAGAGGAATACGATCTTGATCAACCAGCCTTCGAGCAAGCCGAACAGGAACACAGGTAGGCTAGCCTAGATGAACAGGCGACGGATGGATACCTGCAGGACGATAACTATATGCCTCCCTCCGAAGATGAGGTGAGCCTCAGTGACGACGAATTCGGCACACCAGAGGATCCCATAGAGCAGGAGCGCTTCAAGCGCAGGCTTATAGCCACTGCAAGAAGCCTAAAAACGAAGCAGCAGCAGCTCCAAGCTGACCAAGATCTGCTCGCAGATAGATGGACCAAAGTCCTGGCGGCCGAGGAATACAGACTCGAACCCCCGAGCAGGGGACACCCAAAGCACAAACCGCAAGAAGAAGAGGCCGAAGAGCCTGAACTTCCAGCACAAGATGAGGCTGACCGGCCGCCACGTGGCCGGGATAAAATGGCATATCAGGCCGGACACCAGCCCGCTTCCCCACACCGGTTCACTACGGCTCGGGGCAATACGCAGGACCTGCGAGACATATTGGAAAACAACGCAGGACAACCAAGATTGATCTACGGATCACGAGGGCGCGCCACAACTCAGGTCACCGATCGTCATGCCGGATACAATATTGATAAATCCGTCCGGGCCGGACATTACCGACCTGACCTAATCGGACTACGCCGCGACATAGCCCGGCATAGAGGTGCCGCACACCCCCTCTGCTTCACTGATGAAGTAATGGAACATGAATTACCAGAGGGGTTTAAACCCGTCAACATCGAGTCATACGATGGTACAACAGACCCTGCGGTATGGATCGAAGATTTTCTTCTCCACATTCACATGGCCCGCGGTGATGACCTACATGCCATCAAGTATCTCCCACTCAAGCTTAAAGGGCCAGCCAGACATTGGCTAAATAGCCTGCCAGCAAACTCCATTGGCAGTTGGGAAAATCTCGAGGACGCATTCCTCGATAACTTCCAGGGCACCTACGTGCGACCACCGGATGCTGACGACCTATGTCACATTACCCAACAGCCCGGAGAGTCAGCCAGGAAATTCTGGACTCGGTTCCTAACAAAAAAGAACCAAATTGTCGACTGTCCAGACGTCGAGGCCCTGGCGGCCTTCAAGCATAATATCCGTGACGAGTGGCTTGCCTGAGACCTCGGCCAAGAAAAACCGAAGACCATGGCAGCACTCACGACACTAATGACCCACTTTTGCGTGGGTGAGTATAGTTGGCTGGCTCGCAGCAACACCGTGCCAGGAAACCCTGGCACTTCAGATATCCGTGACAGTAACAGAAAGCCACGACGTAACAGACACAAGCGTCGAAACAATGGCGACAATGCTGAGGATACGACAGTCAATGCCGGATTCGGCAACTCCAAATCAGGTCAGCGGAAGAAGCCGTTCAAAAGAAACAATCCGGGATCATCCAGTCTGGACCGCATACTCGACCACTCGTGCCAGATTCACGGCACCCCCAATAAACTAGCCAATCACACTAACAGAGATTGTTGGGTGTTCAAACAGGCCGGCAAGATAAATGTCGAGAATAAGGACAAGGGGCTGCACAGCGATGATGACGAGGAGCCCCGGCATCCGAACACCGGAGGACAGAAGAAATTTCCTCCCCAGGTAAAAATGGTGAACATGATCTATGCCACTCACATCCCCAAACGGGAGTGAAAGCATGCACTTAGGGACGTCTATGCGATGGAGCCCGTCGCCCCAAAATTCAACCCATGGTCATCCTGCCCGATCATCTTTGATCGTAGGGACCATCCCACCAGCATCTGTCACGGCGGCTCGGCCGCATTGGTCCTTGACCCAATCATCGACAGATTCCACCTCACGCGAGTTCTCATGGATGGTGGCAGCAGCCTAAACCTGCTTTATCAGGACACAGTGCGAAAAATGGGCATCGATCCGTCACGGATCAAACCCACAAAAACTACCTTCAAAGGTGTAATTCCAGGGGTAGAGGCCCGCTGCACGGGCTCAATAACACTGGAAGTGGTCTTCGGATCTCCAGATAACTTCCGAAGTGAGGAGTTAATCTTCTATATCGTCCCTTTTCGTAGTGGCTACCATGCACTACTTGGACGAACCGCGTTCGCTCGATTCAATGCAGTACCACACTATGCATACCTCAAGCTCAAAATGCCAGGACCTCGCGGGGTCATAATAGTCAATGGAAATACAGACTTCTCCCTCCGTATAGAAGAGCACATTGCGGCCCTCGCGGCGGAAGTACAAAGCAGCCTCCTCTGACAAACAACCAACCCGGCAAACCCGAACACCGTCAAGCGAGTCCGGAGCACCCCGCAACAAGACCGTCAGGCACGCCAGGAGCTCTATTAGCAATCCGGCCTCCACCCCAGCCCCATTCAGGCGGCGTTCATGCCACGCGCACATAAATACGCGCTCAAGATACCATGGGCATAGGTGGAGGCGAGACGACAATGCAGACGGAGTGCGGTTCAGCCGCCATGCGGCCTGCATACCATTTTTTCTTTTTTCAGGACCCGACTTTCGGGCAGCCCCTTCAGAGAGATCGGATAACCGGACTCATTATAGAGGGAACGCCAAGGAGGCAAAAGGCTTTGCACACAAGGGAATACTCAGGTGGTCTTCTTCAATGATCGTTATACCTGTTCTTACATACCCACATGTAGCCTGCCCTTGGATAGGACATGTTAAATAGTCCTATTTCTTTCTGCTCAATGCATCAATTGTATACCTACGCCTTGCCGCATTGTCCAAATAAATGGGAAGCGGTACACAGCGTCAACTTTTTACTACATATTTTCCGTTGAATATTTATTCAATATTGCATCCGTACATTTTGGTACGCTCAGTTTGCCGGGGGCTTCTTATGTAACCCCATAATATGGCAAGAAAAGTCCGAACACTTTCGACAGTGCGGCACCCTGAACTTATAGCAGTATATGCATCGGCTCCGAATCATGTCTTGGGTCAATAGTTGGGTTAGCCCGGCTCCCTTTTTTTGGTACCTTATGTTCCGTTATATCGGCTAAGGTAGCGTAGGAGAACTACTGCGATTGTGTCCCGGTTCTTCCGGACGAGCACCTCAGTAGAGAAAGCCGAAAACTGACCGTCATGATGCGGTGAGAACTGGTCGTTGTTCGCGAGGTACTAAATCCCTAAAGATTTTTTTCCGCTTAAGGTGAGGAATCAGCCTTGCCCGATTTAGGCGTGTATAACGCCCCAGTTCGGCCTTCTGAATAATAGGGGTTCGCCGAAATTTAAAATTATAGACTTCTATGGCAAAGTGAGAGTTATAAATCCGAATAGTCTGATTGCCTCGTTCGCTGCGCTAAACACCTCCTTAAAGGACCAACAATTTGGAAATGGAGTATTTGGGTTTTCCACGAACACCCCAGTACTAGTTACAAGGGGGCGGAAGCCGACGACTGGCCTACTTTCAGATTTTAATAAACGGCCACAGAGAAGGTAATATTTTAAATCAAACAAAGCGTTATATAGCGCAACCAAACTCGTCATTATATTACACAGACGACATGAGTACATTTACTCGAAAATTATGTTCTTAGGACATTCATTTGCCACAAGCCGAGCGCCATTCATAACGCCATCATAATATTTTTCGGGGTAGCGATGCTCCTTGCCCTTCGGGGGTCCATCCTTCACGAGCTTCTCAGCATCCAGTTTGGCCCAATGCATCTTCGCGCGGGCAAGGGCCCGTCGGGCACCCTCAATACACACGGATTGCTTGATAACTTCTAGCCATGGACAGGCATGCACCATCCGCTTCACCAAGCCAAAGTAGCTGCCGGGCAGGGGCTCGCCAGGACACATCTGGACTATGAGGTCCTTCATAGCCTATTCGGCCGCATTGTGGATTTCGACCAGCTCTTCAGTTGGTCACTTAGAGGCATCGGGTGTTCGGCCCCAGTATATTGGGACCAGAACAGCTTATCTGTGGAGCTCCCCTCTTCAGCGCGATAGAACTCTGCGGCATCCGAAACGCTGCGTGGCAGATCTACGAATGCCCCTGGAGAGCTCCGGATTCGTGTAAGTAAAAGAAATGACTCCTCCACATGCTTGCTTTGCATAAAGAATGCCTTACCCTCCGCTATCTTCTTGGCCGCCTGGATTTCCTGGAGGGCCTTTTGGGCTTCGGCCTTGGCGTCGGCCACGCTCTTGAGGGCTTTCGCAAGCTCAGACACTTGCATCTTGTAGTCACGCTACAGGGAGTCGAACTTCTTGCCGAGCTCCTGGAGCTCTTGCTGTACCTCTCCCACCCGAGCATCTTGCTTCTCGTGCTCGGTGCGCTTCATATACGCCTTGGCTTCGGCTGCGGACAATGCTTCGTTCAGGGCCGCCACTTCTGTCGCGGTCCCTATCAAAAGCCATGATGCTTTTTGTTAGCATCACCAACTTTTTATCCTTTATACGATATATGGACAGGGTTTCACTTACCTTTGTTCTCCTCGAGCTGCTTCTTCACAAGGCCGAGCTCTTCTTCGGCCTGCCCCAGTTCGCGCTTGAGTCCGGCAACCTCAGCCGTATGCGCAGCGATGGTTAGCAGTTGTGCCTGTTTGTTCATAAAGACAATCACTGTTAGCTTCTTGTGGTTTTTAGTTGACCCTCCGTTTGGCTTTTCTTTCCGAGCACCAACCAGAGTATCAGGGGCTACTGTCTATTGGGTGATATTTCCTCACACATTTTTACTTACCTCAAAGCCTGTTAGCAGGCTGGTGCAGGCTTCGGTCAATCCGCTTTTGGCAAGCCGAACCTTCTCAATCACCGTACCCATAAGTGTACGGTGTTATCATCGATGGAAGCGCCTCAAAGCACTTCCAACAAATTATCCGATGCCTCCGGCTGGGCGGAGGTCCTCGGCATGGCCGGTTCGCCCTCCCTCACGAGGGACTGCTTACTGGAGCCCAGAAAATTTGTAGGCTCTGGCGTAGTAACCGGCTAGGAGCCAGACTTGCTGTGGCTCCCGTCAGCATAACCCATGGGGGTCTCACCCCCATGTGTCCGGCGCCTGGGATTTGGCCTTGGGGCGTCTCCAGAACTGTCGCCCCCTGCTCTGGTATCCTTCAGGACAACACCTCGGTGTCGTCCGCAGGTCGCGGGGAGGTGGCTGTCGAGAGTGAATTCATCTCCGACTCCCCCAAAGAGGACACCCCGAGAGTGGACCCGGCCAGACTGCATACACGTGTTCAGCGTCATTACAAACCATGAGGTCAAAGTCGCATGAAAAATATTATGGAATGTAGATACTTACGACCTCGCCCGGGGCTTATCCCTGGGCAGCCACTCCTCGTCGCTATAGGCAGCGGTTCAGGAGTGTTCGGGAAGGGACGCTTTTCCGTTCTTCGGCGTCCCGGCCTCCCCCGACGGGGCGTCCTTCCTTTTCTTCTCCTCCCTAGTGCGGGGAGGGGGCATTTCTTCATGTTTTCCCTCGTCTTCGAGGGGGGGGGGATCTTCCTCGTCATCTTCGGATGATGATTCTATCACGGCCTTGCGCCGGAGACCTTTTCTGGTCCCCACGGCCACCTTCTTGGACCCTTCAGCCCCCTCAGTTGAGGCGGCCTTCCTTTTTCTCTCCTCCCCTTCATGGGAGGAGTGCGCCTCATCATCTCCTGGCGAGGCGTCTAGTGCGGCCTTGCGCCGGGACCCTTTCGGGCCCCCGCGACCTTCTTTTCGGCCTTTTTCTCCGGCACCTTGTAAGGTGCCGGAACCAGCATCTCCGCCAGGAGCGCGTCTATTGGGTCCTCAGGCAATGGAGCTGGGCAGTCGATCCGCTGCGCCGTCTCGACCCAATCTTGTTCAGTCAGCATGGTGACTTAAGAATCCTCCTGCGAATGTACTAGAGAGGAACATCTTGTAGCAATCAAAGGACTTACCGGACTGGCGAGGCTCTTTGCGCTGAGCCCACAGTCCTCGGAAAGGGGAGGAGGAACTTCACCGGTCTTGAATAGCACCTTCCAGATTTCTTTGTGTGTTGTGTCGAAGAGCTCTAGCAGCATCTGGTGTTCGGCTGGGTCGAACTCTCACATATCAAATGCCCGTCTTTGACACGGGAGAATCCGGCGAATGAGCATGACCTGGACCATGTTGACGAGCTTGATCTTCTTGTCCCTCATACTTCTGATGCAGGTCTCGACTCCGATCAGCTCCGTGGGTTCACCCCAGGCCAGGCCCTTCTTCTCCCAAGAAGTGAGCCGCATGGGGATTCCAGATCTTAATTTGGGGGATGCCACCCAGTTGGGGTCGCGCGGTTCGGTGATGTAGAACCACCCTGATTGCCACCCCTTTACGGTCTCCATGAAGGAGCCGTCAAGCCATGTGACGTTGGGCATCTTGCCGACCATGGCGCCTTTGCACTCCGCCTGCTGGCCACTCACGATCTTCGGCTTCACGCAGAAGATTTTCAACCACAGGCCGAAGTGAGGCTTGATGCGGAGGAAGGCCTCACACATGACGATGAATGCCGAGATGTTGAGGACGAAATTCGGGGCCAGATCGTGAAAATCTAGCCTGTAGTAGTACATGAGCCCACGGACAAACGGGTGGAGTGGAAATCCTAGTCCACGAACGAAATGAGGGAGAAATACTACTCTCTCTCGGGACTTCAGAGTGGGGGTAATCTGTCCCTCTGCCGGAAGCCTGTGTGCGATACTCTCGGCTAGGTATTCGGCCTCCCGAAGCTTGGTGATGTTCTCCTCCGTGACAGAGGAGGCCATCCACTTGCCTCCCGCTCCGGACATGCTGCGGTCCTTTGGAGAAGTTGAGAACTTGGGCGCTGGAGCTCGAGGGTGCGAGAACGGATGAGCAAAGGAGGAAGAAGGCATGGGTGAAAACGGGAGATC
This sequence comes from Triticum aestivum, assembly GCF_018294505.1. Classification (NCBI taxonomy): domain Eukaryota; kingdom Viridiplantae; phylum Streptophyta; class Magnoliopsida; order Poales; family Poaceae; genus Triticum; species Triticum aestivum. The sequence goes on from NC_057813.1 coordinate 341,256,398, forward strand.
TCTGCCCCTTATAAAGGCAATATAGAATGTGCGCCTCCCCACTTGCCTCTCGAAATCTCCTATTTTTCCAAGCGCCTCGATTAATGGCACTGGTTGGGTTACCCATACCCGTATTGATAGAGATCCTGTGATAAGGGGACATGATCTCTGCTTTGACAAGACGTGCCAAAGAAACCGCCTCGCGAGGAGTGCAGAAGTAGGTTGTAGAAAACGGTTCGAATAATTACAGACCGTGGTGTGATGTCACACTACGAAGGGTTGTCAGTAGATCAGATTCATGGATTATTATTCTCTTTACGGTGGTATATGGAATTTTCCTTGCAGTGCCGGACACGGTCCTTGTGTTCGGAACTTATCTTGGAGTATTCGGAGATGGAACCCGCCTCGCAATGTCGAAGACAATCTACGCGCCGGACTCATCATCATTGAAGCCTGGTTCAGGGGCTACTGAGGGAGTCCTGGATAAGGGGGTATCCGGACAGCCGGACTATATACTTTGGCTAGACTATTGGACTATGAAGATACAAGATAGAAGACTTCATCCCGTGTCCGGATGGGACTCTCCTTGGCGTGGAAGGCAAGCTTGGCGATTCGGATATAGATCTCCCTCTCTGTAAACCGACCCTGTGTAACCCTAGCCCCCTCCGGTGTCTATATAAATCGGAGGGTTTAGTCTGTAGGACAACAACAATCATACCATAGTCTAGCTTCTAGGGTTTAGCCTCTCTGATCTCGTGGTAGATCAACTCTTGTAATACTCATATCATCAAGATCAATCAAGCACGAAGTAGGGTATTACCTCCATCGAGAGGGCCCGAACCTGGTTAAACATCATGTCCCCCGCCTCCTGTTACCATTAGTCTTAGACGCACAGTTCGGGACCCCCTACCCGAGATCCGCCAGTTTTGACACCGACACATGCCAATTAAATTACCAGGTACTTTCGTTTCTTGGTAATGATTCTAATGTTCATGAGAATATGATGCTGCCTAAATTGGATACATTTGTTTTACTTACAAATGAAGGGCCTAGCTTGCAGAAGGATGAACACTGGAGCAAGAACAAGCATGGAGATGATGGCATGCACAAGGGGAACAAGAACAAAGTTGCAAGTGATGATTTCAGGACTATGAAGCCACCGTAATGAGTGCATGAAGGCTTGGACAAAATATACAAGATGCCACTTCACAAATTTCGTCCCGAGGCAATTATAGGTGCCGCGTCACCTTATTATTGGGTCAGGCCCATGTAATTTCGAAATACATAAGTATAGGATGTTTTTAGAGTCTGTATGTGTGGGGAAACAAGATATAGGGTTGGTTCAGACCCCTCTTCCAAGGGTCACGAAATTCACCCCCTCTTCCCCCATATATACAGCCCTTAGGGCATCGTTTAGACTTTGGTATTTGTTTAGTTAAAAGTTAGCCAACGCAACTTCGTGTACTTCGTTTGTGTCCAACGACCATACCTAGACCGCTTTCGGATCCCCACCATTATTAGTACTTCATCCATATTCGCAATATCCAGATTGCTTTATCATATTCTTGCTTGATCTTTGATTGCTTGCGGGAATAGACCTTTGTGGTCAGGTTGATCGTTCTCTGATGACCCACAAGTGTAGGGGATCTATCATAGTCCTTTCGATAAGTAAGAGTGTCGAACCCAACGAGGAGCAGAAGGAAATGGCAAGCGGTTTTCAGTAAGGTATTTTCTGCAAGCACTGAAATTGTAGGTAACAGATAGTTTTGTGATAAGATAATTTGTAACAGGTAACAAGCAATGAAAGTAAATAAGGTGCATGAAGGTGGCACAATCCTTTTTGTAGCGAAGGACAAGCCTGGACAATTTCTTATAATGATAAAAGCGCTCCCGAGGACACATGGGAATTATCGTCAAGCTAGTTTCATCACGCTCATATGATTCGCATTCGTTACTTTGATAATTTGATATGTGGGTGGACCGGTGCTTGGGTACTGCCCTTTCTTGGACAAGCATCCCACTTATGATTAACCCCTATTGCAAGCATCCGCAACTACAAAAGAAGCATTAAGGTAAACCTAACCATAGCATGAAACTAGTGGATCCAAATCAGCCCCTTACGAAGCAACGCATAAACTAGGGTTTAAGCTTCCGAACAAATACCAAATTCACATGACTACTAATAGCAAGACTTCACCCATGTCCTTAGGAACAAACGTAACTGCTCACAAAGCATATTCATGTTCATGATCAGAGGAGTATTAATATGCATTAAGGATCTGAACATATGATCTTCCACCAAATAAACCAATTAGCATCAATTACAAGGAGTAATCAACACTACTAGCAACTCACAGGTACCAAATTAAGGTTTTGATACAACATTTGGATACAAGAGATGAACTAGGGTTTTGAAGGAGATGGTGCTGGTGAAGATGTTGATGGAGATTGACCCCCCTCCCGATGAGAGGATCGTTGGTGATGACGATGGTGATGATTTCCCCCTCCCAGAGGGAAGTTTCCCCGGCAGAACAGCTCCGCCAGAGCCCTAGATTGGTTCCGCCAAGGTTACGCCTCGTGGTGGCGGAGTTTCATCCTGTAAGCTTGCTTATGATTTTTTCCAGGGTAAAATCCTTCATATAGCAGAAGATGGGCACCTAAGGGCCACTAGGGGGCCCACGAGACAGGGGGGCGCCCAGTAGGGGGGCATGCCCCCCACCCTCGTGGCCAGGGTGTGGCCCCCTCTGGTACTTTCTTTGCTCAATAATTCTTATTAATTCCAAAAATGAATTTCGTGGAGTTTCAGGACTTTTGGACATGTGTAGAATAGGTTTCCAATATTTGCTCCTTTTCCAGCCAGAATCCCAACTGCCGGCATTCTCCCTCTTCATGATAAACCTTGTAAAATAAGAGAGAATAGCCCTAATATTGTGACTTAACGTGTAATAACAGCCCATAATGCAATAAATATCGATATAAAAGCATGATGCAAAATGGACGTATCAACTCCCGCAAGCTTAGACCTCGCTTGTCCTCAAGCGAAAGCCGATATCGAAAAATATGGCCACATGTTTAGAGATAGAGGTGTCGATAAAAATAAAATACGGACATGAGGGCATCATGATCATTCTTATAACAGCAACATATATAGATTTTGTCATATGAATTCTTATGCTCAAGTAACAATCTATTCACAATGTCAAGTATGGTTCAGAAACTTCATTGAGAACTAGCAAACTATAATCTTAGTCATTGAAGCAATTGCAATTTATCATAACATCAGAAAGAGTCAAGAATAGAGATTTTCTGCAAGTCCACATACGCAACTATCATATAGTCTTCTACAATTGCTAACACTCACGCAATACTTATGGTTATGGAGTTTTAAACGGACACTGAGAAAGATAGGGGCTTATAATATCGCCTCCCAACGTATTCACCTTTGGGTGATGTCAACAATAATAGTTCATGCTAACTTACATCCAGTTGGATATATATATGTCAGGATCTTTCCAACACGAGGTGCTTGCCAAAGGATAAAATGAAAAAGGGAAAGGTGAATATCACCTTGACTCTTTCATAAAGTAAACGACATAAAGTAAAGGATAGGCCCTTCGTAGAGTGAAGCAGAGGTTGTCATGTGCTTTTAGGGTTGGATGCACAAAATCCTAATGCAAAAGAACGTCACTTTTATTGCCACTTGTGATATGAACCTTTATTATGCAGTCCATCGCTTTTATTACTTCCATATCACACGATCGTATAAAGCTTATTTTCTCCGCACTAATAAGTCATACATATTTATAGAGCAAATTTTATTGCTTGCAACATGACAACTTACTTGAAGGATCTTACTCAATCCATAGGTAGGTATGGTGGACTCTCATGGAAAAACTGGGTTTAAGGATATTTGAAAGCACAAGTAGTATCTCTACTTGGTGCAAGGAATTTTGGCTAGCATGAGGGGGAAAGGCAAGCTCAACATGTTCGGAAGATCCATAACAATATGCTTTAACTGAGATGTGAGAAAACATAACCCATTACATTGTATTCCTTGTCCAACATCAACTCTTTAGCATGTCATACTTAATGAGTGCTCACAATTATAAAAGATGTCCAAGATAATATATTTATGTGAGAACCTCTCTTTCTTTATTACTTCCTATTAATTGCAACGATGACCAAAACTATGTTTGTCAACTCTCAACAACTTCTATGCCTCATACTCTTTATATGTGAAGTCATTACTATCCATAAGATCAATATGAACTCTTTTATTTCTTTTTATTCCTTCTATTTTCTCAAGATCATAGTAGGATAGCAAAGCCCTTGACTCAACACTAATCTTTATTATATAGCTCACGAACTCGATTACATAGAGAGATCATAAAGCAAAAACTCGAAACTAATTCATACCCAAACTTCAGTCCAATAGATCAAGATATTACTAAAAGGATCGAACTAAGTAAAACGGTAAAAATAGGAGTGCGATGGTGATACGATACCGGGGCACCTCCCCCAAGCTTGGCAGCTGCCAAGGGGAGTGCCCATACCCATGTGATTATGTCCTCGGAGGTGGTGAAGAAGGAGTTGTTGATGATGTAGGCTTGTCGTCCATCTTCCAAGGCATAAGCTCACCATCATAGAAGGTTGATTGAGTCTCCGGGATCCTCAAATCTGCAGCCAAACTCATCCTCTTGAATCTATATTCATACTCACAGTTTTGGTTTTGCATGTCATAAATCTAGGCTTGGAGGTGCTCGGTTTTCTCATGAAGCTTGAAGATGGTCTCCCCAATGTTCTTGGCATCCAGCTTGTGGTTGTTGGTGAATTCCGCAATCATCATCTGCTTGGCGTTGAGTCCACGCTCCACCATCCCTTGGAACTTGAAAACTTGTTGCCCCATAGCTTCGAGCTTTGTCTCCACGCTTCCGGTACACCTTTGTCCCTCCACATCACGGATGTGCAGCACCCCCTCACGCATCTCAATGGTTTGAGGGTGTTGCAGCACATCCTCAAGATAGGGTTGATAACCCTCTCGAAAAACTTGTCCTTGGGAGCGCTTGGAGACGTCATGGTTCTCTAGATCTGTCAAAAAAACAGCTCGAAATGAAAACAGAGGATATTTGCGTGATACGGTGGTCAAAACCTTCGGAAGATTATATAATGAATTTTTACCGACCAAAAGAAGTAACATGCAAGAAAACGGAGTCCGGGAGGCACACAAGGTGCCCACGAGATAGGGGGGCACGCCCAGTAAGGGTGGGCGCACCCTCCACCCTCGTGAAGGCCTCGTGTCCTTCTCGGATTACTTCTTGCTTTCCAAAATTCTTAAATATTCCAAAACGGAGAAAATTTGCCATTATAACTGTTTTGGAGTCGGTTTACTTACCGTACCACATACCTATTCCTTTTCGGAGTCTGAAACATTCTGGAAAGTGTCCCTTATGTAGTCCTCCGGGGTTATGGCTTCACTAATATTAGTTTCAACATTTATAGGATTACCTGAGATATAGTGTTTGATTCTTTGACCGTTCACCACCTTCGGATTTGTGCCTTCGAAGTTGTTGATTTTTATGGCACCAGAACGATAGACCTCCTTCATAACGTAAGGACCTTCCCACTTAGAGAGAAGTTTTCCTGCAAAAAATCTTAAACGAGAGTTGAATAGAAACACATAATCACCTACGTTAAACTCACGCTTTTGTATTCTTTTGTCATGCCATCTTTGAACTTTTTCTTTGAACAGCTTGGCATTCTCATATGCTTGGGTTCTCCATTCATCAAGTGAACTAATATCAAATAACCTCTTCTCACCGGCAAGTTTGAAGTCATAGTTGAGCTCTTTAATAGCCCAATATGCTTTATGTTCGAGTTCGAGAGGTAAGTGACATGCTTTTCCATATACCATCTTATACGGAGACATACCCATAGGATTTTTATATGCAGATCTATAGGCCCATAATGCATCATCAAGTTTCTTGGACCAATTCTTTCTAGATCTATTAACAATCTTTTGCAAAATTAATTTGAACTCTCTATTACTCAACTCTACTTGACCACTAGACTGTGGGTGATAAGGAGATGCAATTCTATGATTAACATCATACTAGAAAGCATTTTACGGAATGCACCATGAATAAAATGTGAACCACCATCAGTCATGAGATATCTAGGAACTCCAAACCTCGGAAAAATAACTTCTTTAAGCATCTTAATAGAGGTGTTATGATCAGCACTACTAGTTGGAATACCTTCTACCCACTTAGTAACGTAATCAACAGCAACTAAAATATGTGTATATCCATTAGAGGCAAGAAAAGGTCCCATATAATCAAAGCCCCAAACATCAAATGGTTCAATAACAAGAGAGTAATTCATAGGCATTTCTTGGCATCTACTAATATTACCAATTCTTTGACATTCATCACAAAACAAGACAAACTTACGAGCATCTTTGAAGAGAGTAGACCAATAAAAACCGGATTGCAATACCTTATGTGCAATTCTATCTCCAGCGTGGTGTCCTCCATTCGGAGTGACACTTGCGTAGGATCTGTTCCTGTTCATGCTTAGGTACACAACGTCTAATAACACCATCTACTCCTTTATAAAGGTGTGGGTCATCCCAGAAGTAATGTCGTAAATCATAAAAGAACTTCTTCTTTTGCTGGTATGTGAAACTAGGTGGTATAAATTTAGCAACAATGTAATTAGCATAATCAGCGTACCATGGAGAAGTACGAGAAGCATTAATGACCGCTAATTGTTCATCACGAAACCAATCATCAATATGTAGTGGGTCATCAAGAACATTCTCTAATCTAGACAAGTTGTCTGCAACGGGGTTCTCAGCTCCCTTTCTATCAATAATATGCAAATCAAATTCTTGGAGCAAGAGAACCCATCTAATAAGTCTAGGCTTAGAATCTTTATTTTCCATAATATATTTAATAGCAGCATGATCTGTGTGAATAGTAACTTTAGAATCAACAATATAAGGTCTAAACTTATCACATGCAAATACAACTGCTAAGAATTCTTTTTCAGTAGTAGCATAATTTCTCTGGGCAGTATCAAGAGTTTTACTAGCATACTGGATAACATTTAATTTCTTATCAACTCAATTCCCTAGAACAGCACCTACAACATAATCACTAGCATCACACATAATTTCAAAGGGTAAATTCCAATCAGGTGGCTGAACAATAGGTGCAGTGATCAAAGCTTTCTTAATTATTTCAAATGCTTCTACACAATTATCATCAAAGACAAAAGGAATATCTTTTTGCAATAAATTTGTCACAGGCCTAGAGATTTTAGAAAAGTCCTTAATGAACCTCCTATAAAAACGGCATGACCCAGGAAACTTCTTATAACTTTAGCGTCCTTGGAACACGACATCTTTTTAATAGCATCAACTTTAGCTTTATCAACTTCAATACCTCTTTCAAAAATCTTATGCCCCAAGACAATGCCTTCATTAACCAGAAAGTGGTACTTTTCCCAGTTTAAGACGAGACTAGTGTCTTCACATCTCTGCAAAACTCGATCAAGGTTGCTCAAAAAATCATCAAAAGAGGATCCATAAACGGAGAAGTCATCCATGAATACCTCACAAATATTTTCACAAAAGTCAGAGAATATAGCCATCATGCATCTTTGAAAGGTAGCAGGTGCATTACATAAACCAACAGGCATACGCCTATAAGGGAAAGTACCGAAAGGGCAAGTACAAGTAGTTTTTGATTGATCCTCCGCTGACACAGGTATTTGAGAGAAACCAGAATAAACATCTAGAAAGCAAAAATGTGTATGTTTGAATAGTCTTTCTCGCATTTGATCAATAAAAGGTAAAGGGTAATGATCTTTCTTAGTAGCCTTATTTAATTTACGAAAATCAATTACCATCCTATAACCTGTAATAATTCTTTGTGGAATTAATTCATCTTTATCATTAGGAACGACAGTAATGCCTCCCTTCTTAGGGACGCAATGGACAGGACTTACCCAATCACTATCAGCAATGGGATAAATTATACCTGCCTCAAGGAGTTTTAGTATCTCCTTTCTTACCACTTCTTTCATCTTAGGATTTAACCGTCGTTGATGATCTCTAACTGGTTTGGAGTCTTCGTCCAATTTAATTTTATGTTGGCATAGAGTGGGACTAATGCCATTAAGATCATCTAGAGTATATCCAATAGCAGCACGGTGCTTCTTCAGAGTTCTCAATAATCTTTCCTCTTCTTGCTCTGAAAAGTTAGCACTAATAATAACATGATATATCTTCTTTTCATCAAGATAAGCATATTTACGATTATCAGGTAATGGTTCGAGCTCAAAAACGGGATCACCCTTGGGTGGAGGGAATCCCCTAGGATTTCAACAGGCAAGTTGTGTTTCAGAATAGGACCTTGTTGAAGGAATACTTCATCTATTTCTCTTCTTTCATTCATAAACATATCATTTTCATGGTCTAGCAAATATTATTCTAACGGATCAGTAGGAGGCACGGCAATAGAAGCAAGACCAATAATTTCATCCTTACTAGGCAATTCTTTATCATGGGGTTGTCTACGAAATTTAGCAAAATTAAACTCATGTTTCATATCCCCCAAGCCAATTGTAACAACATCCTTTTCACAATCAATCTTAGCATTAACAGTATTCAAGAAGGGTCTGCCAAATATAATGGGACAAAAGTCATCTTGTGGGGAACCAAGAACAAAAAAATCAGCAGGATATTTAACTTTCCGACACAAGACTTCAACATCTCTAACAATCCCAACAGGTGAAATAGTATCTCTATTGGCAAGCTTAATAGTAACATCAATTCCTTCTATTTCAACGAGTGCGATATCATGCATAATTTCATTATATAGGGAAATAGGTATTACACTAGCAATAGCACCCATATCACATAGGCCATGATAACAATGACCTCCTATTTTAATAGAAATAACAGACATGCCTACAATAGGTCTATGTATCTTAGCATCTGGTCTAGCAATATTAGCAGCTTCATCAAAGAAATAAATAACATGCCCATCTATATTATCATCCAGGAGATCTTTAACCATAGCAATACTAGGTTCAACTTTAATTTGCTCAGAGGTGTATGTGTTCTAGTATTACTCTTACGAACCACAGTTGAAGCTTTAGCATGATCCTTTATCCTAATAGGGAAAGGTGGTTTCTCAACATAAGTAGTAGGAACAATAGGATCATTATAAGTGATAGTCTTTTCTTCAACAGTAACAAGTGCAACTATTTTTACTTCAATGGGAGGATTATATTTAAACCACTTCTCCTTAGGGTCAAGTCCGTATTTAGCGCTAAACGTGAGTGGCAAAAGATTCACAGAAAGAAGCTACTATCTCAGAGTCAAGTCCGTATTTAGCGCTAAATCCACGAAAAGCATCGGTATCTATAAAAGATTTAACGCAATCAAACCTAGGTGTCATAGCTGACTCCTTACCATCATCGGAACCCCAATCTTTAGAGTTGCGTTTAATTCTTTCCAATAAGTCCCACTTGAATTCAGTAGTCTTCAGCATATAAGAACCAGCATAGAAAGTATCAAGCATGGTGCGATCATTGAGAGAAAGCCGATCATAAAAAATTTGAATAATCATTTCTCTTGAGAGCTCATAATTGGGGCATGAATATAACATTGACTTAAGCCTCCCCCGAGCTTCAGCGATGCTTTCTCCTTCGCGAGGCCAAAAATTATATATATAATTACGATTACGATGAACAAGATGCATAGGATAGAACTTCTGGTGAAATTCCAATTTCAATCGTTTATAGTCCCAAGATCCCGTATCATCACATAGCCTGTACCATGTCAATGTGTCTCCCTTCAAAGATAAAGGGAAGACCTTCCTCTTAGCAACATCATCGGGAATACTTGGAAGCTTAAATAATCCACAAACTTCATCCACATAGATAAGGTGTAAATCGGGATGCAATGTTCCATCTCTTGCAAAAGGATTAGCTAGCAGTTTCTCTATCATCTCAAAGTAAACATTTTCAGTAGGTTCAGTAGGTTGAGGAGCAACTCTTTGCTCTACTGGTCGGGGCGGAGATGCCCCGAACAAGCCCCTCAAAGGAATAGTTTCCATAGTAACAAGTGACAGAAAATTTCAGCACACTATATAAATGGTTCCTTACCAAATTCCACTCATCAAAGGCGCTTCACTCCCCGGCAATGATGCCAGAAAAGAGTCTTGATGACCCACAAGTGTAGGGATCTATCGTAGTCCTTTCTATAAGTAAGAGTGTCAAACCCAATGAGGAGCAGAAGGAAATGACGATCTGTTTTTAGTAAGGTATTCTCTGTAAGCACTGAAATTGTAGGTAACAGATAGTTTTGTGATAAGATAATTTGTAACAGGTAACAAGCAATGAAAGTAAAATAAGGTGCAGCAAGGTGGCCCAATCCTTTTTGTAGCAAAGGACAAGCCTGGACAATTTCTTATAATGAGAAAAGCGCTTCCGAGGACAGATGAGAATTATCGTCAAGCTAGTTTCATCATGCTCATATGATTCGCCAAGCAACAACAGCAACAACAACACCACCATCACCACCACCACCAACAACAACAACAACAACAACAACAACAACAACAACAACAACAACAACAACAACAGCACCAACAGCAACAACAACAACACCACCACCAATAACAACAACAGCAACAGCAACAGCAACAGCAACAACAGCAACAACAACAACAACAGCACCAACAACAA
>NC_057813.1:341268860-341270793 GCF_018294505.1 Triticum aestivum
GCAACAACAGCAGCAGCAGCAGCAGCAGCAACAACAACAACAACAACAACAACAACAACAAGAACAACAACAACATGTGTAACGTTCATGAGGGCGATTACGAGGATGAGGCTGATCAAAATCAGCAATATGTGTAACCACCAGCACCACCACTAGGCCGTCCTCATGCCTATATTCGTAATGGTAGGGCTACACCACCACCTCAGGTACGAGATTATGATCGTGTTCCTAAACTGAAATTGAATATTCCACCTTTTGAGGGTCGATATATTCCTGATGTCTATCTTACTTGGGAGTTAGAAACTGAACAACATTTCACATGTTTACTATATCCTGAGGATAGACGTGTTGTTGTTGTTGTTTGTGAATTCACTAGCTTTGCTTCTGTTTGGTGGTCTGAACATTGTAGATTATGTCCTATTCCAGCTACTTGGGCTGCTTTGAAAACTGTTATGCGTACTCGTTGGGTTCCACCATATTATCAACATGAATTGCTTCAAAAATTGTAGCATTTAAGACAAGGAATTTTTTTGTAGAAGAATATTTTCAGGAATTACAAACTAGCATGATTAGATGTGGTATTGTTGAGGATAATGAAGCTATGCTTGCACGTTTTATGGGTGGATTAAATAAAGAGATTCAGACCATTCTAGAGTATAAGGAGTATAATAATATCACTCGTTTATTCCATCTTTCTTGTAAAGCTAAGCGTGAAGTGAGGATCAACAGGCATTAGCGTGAACTAATGTTTCTATAGGTCAAACTTCATCGTGGACACCACGTACATCCTCTACTAGCACACATCCTACTGCAGCACCACTAACTTCAGCTGCCAATTCCAACCGAGATACAAGAAAACAGGCACCACCACCACCATCCGCCAGGAGTACACCTTCCGGTCCTGCACAAAGCTCTTCTTCATCCATGGCATCAACAGGGCAAACACATAATATTATCTGTCGTCGTTGCAAGGGTGGAGGTAATTATGCGAGAGAATGTCCATCTAAGCGTGTGATGATTGCTACTGAGGATGGTGGGTATGAGTCCGCTACAAAGGGACTTTGGCTCTTATTACAAGTGAAGAACACGGTGGAGATGATTCTGATCATGAGACGCAATACATGGCTGCTGAAGATGCTGACATGTATGAATGTTTAGTTGCTCAACGTGTTTTGAGTGTGTAGGTCACACAAGCTGAGCATAATCAGAGGCATAATTTGTTCCATACAAAGGGAGTTGTGAAGGAACATTCTGCCTGCATCATCATTGATGGAGGGAGCTGCAACAACTTGGCTAGCATGGAGATGGTGGAGAAGCTATCTCTCACCACAAGACCTCATCCATATCCTTACTACATCCAATGGTTCAACAACAGCAGCAAGGTTAAGGTAACACACATTGTTCATGTGCATTTTAGTATCTCTACCTATGCTGATTATGTTGATTGTGATGTGGTACCACTACAAAACAAAGACACATCCGTGACATTTTGGGCCGAACAATTTCTTTTTCTGCCATACATATGACACTTCTATGACGATAATTGTGACAAAATCTGGTATCATCATAGATGTGGTGGGATCCTACTTCTATGACAAAAAATCATGACAGAAAATGGGCTTTTCGTCCTGGGCGGGCCGGAGACACAGCTGTATGACATTCTTTGGGCCGTGCATGACGGAAAAAACCATGGTAGAAGCGAGGGGGAGGAAAATTTCGGGGAGTTGCCGGTTATGGTGGGAGGTCGGGGACCAAGCGATGCGCGTTTCTCTCGTACACGTACGCGCATGTGTGCGAGGCGTTGGCTCTAAATGAACCCGAGCGAGGCGTTGGGCTCTAACTGAACCCGAGCGATTGCACTGCAGGCTACGCGTTACTGAACCCGAGCGATCGACGATGGCTGTTAACTGAACCCGATCGAGCGATTCCTTCG